>NW_020956577.1:119734-127052 GCF_003031625.1 Empidonax traillii
ATCAATACACCAGAGATATTCCTATTGATTTCTTTTTTTGTCTTTTTCAAAGAATGTGTTCTAGTAAATTATCAACTGCTTCTATCTAAATAGTTTCACTGGGTGCATTTATCTGCAGTAAAGCAATTTCTTACTGGTTAACAACAGGGGCAAAAAAAGCAGTTGTATTTTATCAGGTCTGAAAGGTACACAGACTTACAACCTGTTCGTGGGGGAATTGCCCCCATTGCACTGGAGCTTGTGTGGCACAGCGGACGAGGTCACTGGAGACTCCTTTGCAATGCCCTTTCTGCAGCTTCCACTGCTGTGTGGATAATGACTTTTCTAGTTTTGCCGTCATACTTAGCGGGCCATAATGGACCATGTGTGATAGTCTAAAAAAGACTTTAGTAGAGTGAAAATTAGCTCTTAATTGAAGAAATTACTTTTAGACTATGAAAGCAATTTGTCCGGAAGGACCAGCACCTTGCAAGGAAGGGAGATTAAACTTGCTCTTGGGTCACCTCTTGACTCAGGCACTAATCGAAAAGCTTTCATGCACTGTGGTGCTGCACAGCATATCTGACTGCAGAGCAAAGCTTGAGTGTTACTGACAACCTGGTATCAGGGGAGTACATCAGGAAAACAAAAAAAGAGGAAGAGGAACTATCTAGGAATAACTAAACTGTTCTTGCGCCTCCCTTGTGTCTTTCTGTCTATTTATAAAGTAAAAAACACTTCATATAAAATCTTATGTAAAAAGTGAAAGCTCTGCAGTGACAGAACTAGTCTGAGAGTGGATTTCCTCTATAGTTTCAGTGTCTCTGTTTCAATGAGTCTTCAATTTGCCAAGCCAGATTCCTGTTTCAGTCAGTGAGAGAGAAGAAATGTTAGCTCGCCTGCTCGCTTGCCTTATGCAGATGCAATGGCATTTCCTAGTCCTGCTTTGTATTGCTGCCATCCAGTTTTCAGAAAAACAGAAAAAACTAGCACAGTTCTCTCAGTAAGATTGTTTGGGCTGGGATGGAAATAAATTTGTTCTGATTTCCTGTTGCTGAAATTATTTTCATTCAGCTGTTTCATCTTTTCAAGAACTCCTTGGCAGCTGTGAGGTCCTGGAATTTTCCAGTTTTAGAGATTCCTGCATCCAGTTCATAAGACTCTAAGAAACATTTAATAATTCAAGGGCTGGTAGAAGCAACTGTATTCAGGGGCTTCATTATGTTGAAAAAAACCATGCCATTGATGTTGCGTGTAACCTGCTAAACAAACCCAAAATGTACATCTGAGTTTTGGGAATTCTATTTCACTGGTATATTTTTTGTTATTATTAATCAGATTAAGCACACAAACTGTGTAAATGCATCAAATGAGAGGCTTGCAAATAGTCATTTACCTAGATTTTAAATTAATCTGTTTGGGTTTTTTTCATAGACCTACCTATTTCCCTCCTTGATGCAACATTTTGCTTTCGTCTGCAATTTTATTTTCATATAGAAAACAGTTTATATTCAAGAGATCATGATTAAAGAAGGTGAAGCAACATCATTATTAAGATTTTCTTCTCCATTGAAAATATTCTCAGATCAGGTGAAACAGGCCTGCTTAATGCCACCATCAGATGGAGAAGCCTGTCTTCCCTGAGAAGCACAGGCAGGAAAGTCTGTTGTGTCCATTCTAATGAAGCACAAGGGAACTTGGACACTTGTACATCAGAGGATGGCATAGCTGAGGTCAGTACAGTGAAGGTTTTTACCTGGCCTAGGAAGGTTACTGGGAAAATTATCTGTGTGATTTTTCTTTCCCCAGTAGGAAATTGCTCCCTCTAAAAGTTATCACAAAGCTCCACTAAGCCTGCAGCCTTTATAAACTTCAAAACTAGCGTTTTTTCCGTGAAAAATGAGAAGTCTGAGAAGTTTCATAAGCCTCCAAAGACTTGACAGCCAGAAAACTCTTGGCAGCTTTCCTACTTTTTCACTGATCCTAAAGCAAATACTTGTAGAGTGTCTGAGGATCCGTATTGACTAGTGATCATGCTAATTTTGTTGATTGCCGATTAAGTTCAGCAGTAAAATTATTTGGATCACAGAAGTCATAACACTATATTTATTGCGATGTCCTGGTGCTGGCTAAAATAAAAGCTTCATTAGTCCTGTATCAACACCACCCTCATAAAATAAAGGGATATTAATGCTGGATGTAATGCCAATAGCAAGGCATACTAACAGATCAGTGAAGCTGAAAATATTATAATTTGTGTAATGAGTGCAGAAAAGATTGCAAATGTTCCTTATATTTCCATCAAAATTACATAGATGCCATTGATAGCAGTTTAGTGGCTATTTTGCCCTTTAATACTCCCATGATGTAAGTTAGATTTATCCTCGTAAATGAAAGCAAGAATAGGAAGCCAAAGATGAACATTTGTAGTGGTTTGTGCAACATGTAAGAAAATCACATCAGAAGTAAGGACAATTGAGATCTTCTGGAATGTAAATATTTACTAAATGGTGGTCTTGCCTGAAAATCATAGGGAGATATTTTTTACAGTTAAATAATAGACAAATTTCATCCTTTATTTCCCTACCTGGTTATTGTTGAATAGATACTGTATGAGAGGACTGTAAAGAAAAGACAGATATTCTTACACATTCATTTGCACATGTATTTTTGTAAGACCTGCTACTCAGTCAACTTTTTTATATTGAAGACATATTAGTTAACTTTTAAAAATCCTCATTCAAGAAATACAGGATAACACCTTCAAGAAAATCTTCCTGATTAATTGAAAATAATTCTGGCAAAACAATAAGGAAAGCTAATGTTCCTCTCTAGTGATTATTTAATGTTTCACACCAAATATACTTAGTTAAGAATAATGGCAGTCTTTGTAGCAGATACACTTTGGGGAAGTTACCATAATACTAAATAATGCTAAAAATTGAAGTGCTTATCATATGTAAGTGCTGATTAAGATAAGTTTATTTCATGTGTAACCATTCTAGCAAAAAAAATGCAGTCGAGATAATGCAAAAAATTATCATTAATATTATTAAACTTTCTTCCATGTTTTGGGGGGGATTTTTTTTTCTTTTTTAGCTAGATACATTTTGCAAAGTTGAAAGTTGTTTCAAGTTGAAATTGAACAGCAAAATGTTCCCATTTAAACTGAAATAACTTTAAAAAGGAAAATACAATGCAAATACAATATGGTTGGTTTCCAGGCAAAACTGCCTGTCTGCCTTCTCTCTCCTGGCTTTATTCAGAACGACCAACGAACAAAAACACACAGTATTCAGATGGTTCAGGGTTCTTGGATGGTAAAGAAATAACAGTTATTAAATGGCCTTTTAAAGTATCAAAAAAAAGCACAATGGGAACCTAAGCATGGAAACCAAAGCCAAAGAAAATCAAATGGAAGTATAACATAAATGCTTGATATTGAGGTTGATTTCTGCTGGAACCAGCTATAGAGAAAAGTGGTAGATTCAAGGCTGCAAACCTTTCAGGCACACACTTTTGCCAAATGTCAGCCACTGGGTACCAAACAGAAGTAGCTGGAATAAATTTTATGGCCTATGATATAGACGAGATCTGACTGTGTGACCTAATATTCCCCTTCTGTCCTAAAATCTATTTAAAATGAGCTTTAGTGGCACCCACTAGAGAAAATTAATCTCAAACGTTAGGACAAAACCTCATATTTTTTGTATGATTTTTAATGGATTATTTTTGTGAAGTTTAAGAGAAACTCTAGAGAAAGCAGTACTCATTCAAAGTGTATAAATAACTCTCTTGCTGAGACTGAAACAATGACTCTGTGTATACTATTGGCAGTGCAAATCCAATGCAATCTTTTTGAAAGAACAAACTATTCCTCCAATGTTTGCCAGCTGGAGTGTTTGCTTTGTGCTTAATTCAAAATATATCTTTGGTTCATCTTCTTCACGAAGAGCTCTTCTGTTTACAGTAACTGTTAACTTACTATAATAGTAGGGACTGTAGACAATACTACATTGTTTTACATAGCTTGATGTTATCAGGCAGAACCAGACATCATTGGCAAAGCAATAACAACTTCACTTAAAAAAAAAAAAAAGAGAAAGAAAGAAAAAGGAGGGATATAAATGTGTGTTTGAGAAACACAAGAATAATTTCTATTTTTTAATGAAACGAAAATACTTGCTTTGCCCTTGGTTCATTTGGCTGATTTTATACCCAGGATGTTATCTATCATTTCTGTTGCAGTAAGGAGTCAGTTCCTTGTATGACCTGAGGTCTTGTTTTGCTTAACGATAGACAAACAGAGGAGCTGTGTGGTATCAAGGAAAGGGGAGGAAAAGAAAAGTGCAAGTTTTTTACCAGTTGTGGTGGGATCAGCTGTGTGACTCGACATTTGGTAAAAGTTAGGTCCCATGTTTTATGGTCCTGCAATGCATTCTTCACAGAGTAGTCCAGAGTAGATTTTTTTTGCTATTTTTGTGAATCCCCAGGGGTAGAATTACACAGCAGCAGGGCTGGCAGACTGGGCAGCTGTTGCTGCTGCAAAAGAACAACAAAAGCCTCAGTCAGGGTTGTAGCAGGTTTGTTCCCTCTGTGGATCATGTATAATGGAAGCACCTTGGGTGTAAAGTTAGCGTCATCCCAGCTCATAAAAATTGCTGACCTAGGATGCAACAGGTTTTTATTTATTTCCTTTCTGCTTTCCCCTTTATACAAATTAAAACTGTATTCCACCAGATTTGCTCAGGTGTCCAGTTTTGAATGAAACAGTCTCCAGTCCAGAATTGCTTTCTTACCAGGGAAGTCCTTTCTTATTACCATGAAATGTTCCTTCCTATGCATGATCTGGCTCTCTCATTAGTTCAGTTTTGCCTAAATGGCAACTTTATGTCAATTGTAAAATGGGGCCAAGCAAGTTTTTTCACACAGTTCTGCTTCCTAAGGAATCTTGTTACTGAATCTGGCTCTGTCTCATAATTAGGATTTTTGCTTATGTGGCAATTCATTTTCCAGGTGTGCCAGTGCTGGAAGATAGCAAGAAAATATCTCACTTTGTGTGGGAATATGATTTTCTGTTGGAAGGATAAGAAGACCAAGAGGTAAGTGCAATGGGCAAAAGCAAGTTATTTCAATGAGCACCAGAGGAAGCTACCACTTCAATCCATACCAAAAATGATTTCTAAAATATCGCAATGGCAGGAAAGTAGTAAACAACAAAAGAAGATGTCTTTATGTTGGGCAATCCCTTCTGCCAGTAGCCTTCAGACCTAAGTTCTTCTAAATTTCCCTGCAGTCAAATAGCTTTGAAACCAGGCTCAGTAAACTGCACGTTCTCCTGATTACTGTCATTTCACGGAGAAAGAGGTCAAACACTGGAACAGGTGCACATAGAAGCTGTGAGATCTCAGTCCATGGAAATGTTGACACCATGACATGACACAACCCTAGGGAAAATTTTCTATCTTCAAAGTTGGACCCGCTTTGATAAAGGTGAGATCCATCAGAGGTCCCTTCAAGCCTCAGTTCAGCATCAGCCTCCAAGAAAAAGAGTCAATTCTTCTGTGCCTTGGCTTGAATTTTTTGCACTGCCTGTTTAGATGATGATTGGGCATTTTTTATTAGAGTTGCTGATCATATTTTTCTGAAATTGATGTCCTTCTTTGAGTCCTTGTCAAATATTGCTTATCAATATTAAATATGCTGTATAATGTCTTTAACGTATTTTTTATTGCTGTTTACCACAGTGAACTAGGCTCCAAGTCCAGTGGTTATTTGCTAGAACCCAGAGCAATGTGAGCTATTTGTCCTCTAACACTACTATTTTTGTCCTTACTGAATATCAAAAACATTTGCCTAAAACTTGCTTTGGTTTCACTGCCCTCTCTTGAACTACAGGATATAAATCATCTTGTCCTTTTGCTAGCTTTAGCTGCTGCTGCTCAATCTACCATGTGATGCAATTGTAAAAGTCCTTCAAAATATTTCATCTCCTATTCCTACACGTCCTGATCCAGGTTTTGGAAATGTTACTGTTGTTCTAATACTTGCTTCACCTTAGCATTCATAAATAAACACAAACAAATAAATTATCCCCTTCCTCCCTAACCACTGTCATGACATGTGTCATTCATTATCTGTTCTCCATTATTCCTTTGATTTCTTTTTTTCTCCAAATATTTCTCCATTGAGAGGGAGTATTTACAAGAGCATATAGTGAAAGGACAAGGAGCAACGGCTTCACACTGAAAGAGGATACATTTAGATTAGATATCAGGAAACAAATCTTTACTGTGAGGGTGGTGAGGAACTGGAACAGGTTGCCCGGAGAAGTTGTATATGCTCCATCCCTGGAAGTCTTCCATGACCAGACTGGATGGGGCTTTGAGGAATCTGGTGTCCCTACCTATGGCGTGGAGGTTGGATCTTGATGATCTTTAAGGTCCCTTCCAACCCAAGCCTTTCTATGATTCTATGATTTAAACATGGTCTCATATGTTGGCCATTTAAATTCTTGATACACACCCAGAATTACCTACCTATAGTTAATAAACACTGCCATTCCAACACAGTTTACCAACACATATACAGTATTTACTTCCTTCCATGGAAACGGAGAGACTGGAGGTGAAGGCCATAACCCAAAGCCTCCTAGATGTTGGGATTGTCAGCCTGCAGATAGGTTGTTTGCTAAAAGGGAAGAATGTGAGTGATGGAAGGGACCAAAATGGAAAGTCAGCAGCACTATGTCCCCTTCACACCAGAGCACACCTCCAGCCAAGCTGGTGGGTTTTATGGCTGCTAATGAACTAACAGGCCATTAACTTTCTTTCGTACAGTGAGGAGCTGATGGCTATGTGTCTCCATGTCTTCCCAGCATCCTTCAGTTGAGGCCAAAGTCCTTCCATGCATTGGTACAAGCAACCTTGTAGTTTTCTCACAAGCATAGAAGTAGTTTGCTGAATTCCATGGAATGGCCTTTTGCACAGGGTCTGCACAGTTCTTGCAACCTAAAGAACTTTAGCAAGATACTCAGCTTTATTCTTCAGCCATAAGATGAGAAAATGAACAATAATTTGTGACAGTTAACCAAGGTTATTTGGCTGAACTACTCAATCCTTTATAGATTCCTTAATGGCGATGAGGGTACAATATTTTAGATACACTATCAAATTAATGTCTCCAAGTTCTCACCTTGAACACCATTCATTTCTCAGTGCACAGAGCAAGACAATTTACAATGGCTTCTAGACAGTAAAAAATGCATATACCAGTATCAAATTATTCTTTATCTTGGGCAGCTTTTCAGTTTGGTGGTTTATGAGGCGAGATTATTTCT
>NW_020956578.1:0-47189 GCF_003031625.1 Empidonax traillii
AGACCCGGGTTCGATTCCCGGTCGGGGCCACTCCCCGGGCAGATGGAGCTCGTTAGCCCTGTAAGGCAATCCATCTACGTCCTGAGGACCTCGCTGCCACCGTCCAAGCGTGCTTGGCCCCGGCAGATGAACCTCAGGATTAAAGGGTGGGCTCAGTTCCGCGCACACTGTGTCTCACCTAAAAAATCCAATGCGCAGGTTGGAATGTGTAAAGACCTTCCCCGGTTCTTCGTTCGCGAAGACTGGCCATTACTTACATTATTACAGGGGGTGTCCACACCATAATGGAAGACTAAGAATGAGCAGATAGGTAACTATTTTGCTCATAGATGCAAGAGTTAGTGAATTTATTAATCAATGAAGTAACAAATCAGAATCTTAACAAGTTAGACCTGTCTGTTAAAAGGGGATTGAGCTCTTGTCAATTTTTATGTAATAAGCTCATGAAATTTACTTTCATTCACAAATTACATTGACCCCAAAATTTGTTAGATCCAAACGAATCATGATACCTTGTGGTAATCAGGCTGCCTTCTTTCAGCAAAAGCTCTGGACACACATAGGATTAGATAATGGTTCTTAGAGACTACAAAGGATGAACTAGATTAGGTAGGAAGTCTCACTCAGCCTTCCATTTCTAATAAGGTTAAGAAATATAGGATCTAATATTAGATTATTCTGACCATAAAAGAGATGGAGCTCATCTGAGGTCTCATTACGAAGAAATGTCTAGTTAATTATACTGAACAGCCAAAAGTCTAAGGAGTGAAGAGGGAAGAGTGTCTGAATTCAAATGAATTTGAGTAGAATTTTGTTTCAGTATTTTTCCATTGCTGCAGGCAGAAGTATTATTCTTCATTGTCATGCTGCTGCTGATGTACTACATTACTCTGAATTGCTTCCTTACTGTGCCTATTTGGAAATCAGAAATGCCACAGTATTGACATTAAGACTATCTAACACTTATTGGCAATTTGATACACACTAGTTAAGATAAAGTTAAACACAAAGGAATTTTGAATCAGGCTTTACATTATGCAAGGAGAAGTTGGTATGCCTTTGCTAATTAACTTCACAACCCTAGTGATAGATAAGCCAATGAGGAGAGATGCTCTACTGGATCTCCTATTCAGCAACAAGGGGCTCATTGGGGATGTGAGGCCAAAAGGCAGACTTGGCTGCAGTAACCATGAGTCAATGGAGTTAAGGATCTTGAAGAGGAGGATAAAAAGCAAGCTCACAATCCTGAACTTGCAGAGAGCCTCTTTAGGGATCTGCTTGTCAGAGTCCTATTGGATAAGGCCCTGGAGGGAAGAGGGGACCAAGAAAGTGGGTTAATATTAGCCTTGTGCAGGCTCAAGACTGATCTGTCCCAATGAGCATGAAGTCAGATAAAAATGTTGTGAGATCTGTGTGGATGAGCAAGGAGCTCCTGGCCAAACTCAAACACAAAAATGAAGCATACAAAGAGTGGAAGCAAGGATAGATAACCTGAAAGAAATAGAGAGATATTGCCTGAACATGAAGAGGTGAGGTTAGGAAAGCCAAAAGCCCACCTGGATTTGAATCTGGCAAGGGGATTCAAAGGCAGCAAAAAGGGCTTCTCTAAGTCCACAGGCAACAAAAGGAACACTAGGGAAAATGTGAACTCATAGCACAAAGAGATGGGGGACATGGCTACACAGGGCATGGCTGAGGTAATGATTGACTTCTTTGCTCCAGTCTTTACTAGTAAGACCAGCCTTCAGGAATACAAAGCCCCAGAGAGCAAGGAAGACATCAGGTCAGGGAATACTTAAGCAAACTGGACATATATAAATCCATGGGCCCTGAAACAACGCATCCACAAGTGCTGAGGGAGCTGGGAGATGCCATGGTGAGTCGCTTTGAATAATCTTTGATGGATTGTGGTGAATGAGAGAGGTGCCTGAGGAATAGAAGAAAGCAAATGTCACTCCTATCTTCAAAGAAGGGCAAGAAGGGGGGGCTTGGGGAACTTCAAGATAGTTAGGCTCATTTTGATGCCTGGAAAAGTGATGAAGCAGCTAATCCTGGGAACCACTTAGAGATACATGAAGAACAAGAAGGTCATCAGGAGTAGCCAGCATGGATTCACAAAGGGGAAGTCATGCTTCACCAGTCTGATCACCTTCTTTGCTGAAATGACTGGCTTGGTAGAAGTAATGGGTTTGTTTAACATTTCCTCTTCCTGGCAGGGAACCTGGGCTAGGTCACCTGATTTATATTGACCAAGGAGATATTCCATACCATGTTACGTCAGCCCAGATATAAAGCGGGCCAGGAGTGAAGCAGTTTAGGTGGACACCTAGTGTTCAGCCAAGGTTGAACCACCTTAATGGAAGAGCAATGGATATTGTATACTTAGACTTCAATAAGGCCTTTGACACTTGTCTCCCTGAGGTCCCAGAGGGTGGTAATCAGTGATACAAAAGTTTTAGTTAGAGACCAGTAACTAGCAGTGTACTAAGGAATAACCTCAGGAACCAGTACACAATGAGGATGAATCAGCTGGAAAGCAACTTTGAAGAAAAGAACCTGGGGGTCCTGGTGGACAGCAGGTTGAACATGAGCCAGCAATGTGCCCTGAGGAAAGGTCCAATGGTATCCTGGACTGCAATAAGAGGAGTGTTTAGTCTAGAGAAAAGAAGGCTGGGGATGGGGGGAGATCATTTCAATGTCTATAAATACCTAAAGGGAGGATGCAAAGAAGATCGATCCAGGCTCTTCTCAGTAGTGTCCAGTAACAGTACATAAAACTTTCTCTCTGCTGCTCCTTCTTCCTCACGCTCTTCCCACTACTCCAGTGTCATATACATAGCCATAAATTCGTGTCAATAAAAGAATAAAACTAACAGATTGTAAAACTTAATTACACCCCCATAAAGAAATAAAGCAGATCATTTGTAAGGCCATCAAGGTCAAAAGCTATAAATCATGCCTGCTTTCCTAAAATGAATTATATGATCTTTTAGGCATCTTGTAGTCTAAGAATGTATGAATTATAGGAGAACTATCACTGTTGTAGAGATAACAACCTAGTTCTAGTTGTGAAAATAAACATATGGTAAATGTATATGTATATCATGTAATAAATATGCATGAAGTAGCTAGAATAAATATTAGTCAAATACTCTGTCAAGTGCAGCAGAATCTTTCTGTTGCCCAGCATGCTGTTTGCTTTTATCATATAATAAATTCCAATTTGAAAACTGATTATATCCCGAGACTCTGTTTCTCACAAATTGGGGAACATTTAGAGACTATTTCTCACATCCAGCATGGGTCCTTTTCCACAGGCTATAGTCCTTCAAGAACTGAGTGCACTAGCATGGCTCCCCCACAGGGGAGAGGCAAACCTGCCTCTCCAAGAGCTGCAGTTCCTGCCAGGAGCCTGTTCCAGCATGGGCTCTACATAGGGTCACAGTCTCCTTCAGAGCACATCCATCTGCTCTGGTATAGGATCCTCCATGGGTTGCAGGAGGACAACTCACATCACTGTGGTATCATAGGTTTGAAAAGAGATGTTGGAATCTTTTCCCAATATTACTGCCCCCCCTATCTGTTTCTTCCAGGATGGGGGTGGGGGCAGAGTGAAGCCGCACACACTGGGCAGCACAGGAGTGGAGGGGAGGGCCGACTCTTGGGGAAAAACGCGGTGGTCATGGGGAGGGCTGTGAGTTGGGTTCTAGGGGCTTTGTCTGCAGACTGGACGGAGCGGGAGCCCAGTTTCTTTTCCTGAGAGGAAGATTTTTTTTCCCCACGGGACACCTCATGGAGAATGACCGAGAGGGAGAATGACCAAGAGGGAGAACGACCCATCTCAGAGCGAGGTATTCTGCTTTCAAGACTGCCTGTGGGAGAAAAGGACTTTTTTTTTCTCATTGTTGGTTGCGAGTGTTATAAGTTACTTCTTTCCTTGAATTTTGAAGACAGCAAAAATACCTGCAGAACAAAGAAATATAGCAAGAGATTTTTATTACAGTGCCAGTTACCCATTTCCAGCACTGGGTGCACCTCTGGATCATACAAAGAGCACACACCTTGTTTGAAAACCGCGCTTTTTGTACCCTTTCGATATTAGTTGTTGAATATTCATTCATTGTCCGTTTGTTACCTTAAAAGGTAATTTCCCTGCTTTGGAGGTGGGTGTTACCTTTTGGCTGGTTGTAACTTATCTCCCCTGGGCTCGTACAGGGGGGGTCTTGCATCATCCCCACACTGCAAGGCATGTAGGGCCTCTCTTTGTATCCACATGGCACAGAGGAATACATTTTTATTTATAATTTGTTCCCTGTTCCCGGCCGCAAAAGATTCCCTGGTGTTAGGTCCAGACAGGACCCTTCACCTTACAGACTCCACGGTATGCCTAGAAGTTAGTAAATATACAGAAATAGTTCTTTTGTTAGTACTCCCTTATTATTTTAATTTACTTGGAATAAAACCGGTGCCTTTACTTATCACAGCGAGCACAACGTGGTTGTGAGCAGCTTTTGAACTGCCAGAACAGTCCTGCCTTTCCCCCCCACCCCCTCCCCACGTTGCTGCAGGTCTCTCTACCCCCCCACCCCCACCCCCTTGACTTGGGGACTTGGGACTTTGTTTTGTTTCTTCTGAAAGGTTTTGATTGCACCATTTGTTGTTTATTCAGATTTTGTTAATAAAAAGCAGTGGGTTTTTCCTTTTCCACACTTCCACCCAAAGTCTCCTAATTTCTAAATTGTAATCTTGCTAAGCTAAGACACATGGTCTTCACCACAGGCTGCAGGGAAATCTCTGCTCTGTTGTCTGGAGTACATTCTCCCTCTCCTCCACTGATCTTAGTATCTGCATAGTTGTTTCCCTCACAGTCTCACTCCCCTCTCCCAGTTGCTGTTGCAAAATCGTTTTTATATTTTCCTAAATATGTTATCACAGAGGTGCTACCAACATTGCTGAATGGCTCAGCTTTGGCCAGTGGTGGTTCACTTCCGGAGCCAACTGGAACTGGCTCCATATTGTTATAAGTTAGTATAAGAATTTAGACAACTCAATTCCAATTAAAATTGATAAATTTATTAAGCAAGCAATAATAAAGCAAACAGCACTGGGTGGCCTGGGGGGCAGTTGCCCCGCCCGAGACACACACTGAAAATGTAGTAAATGTTCCTTTTTATACATTTCCAAGTCCCGGGTTTTGAATGCGGCTGCATTGAGGCTTGAGTTCGTGACTCGTTGTTAAGTGGTCATCTGGGATTTGTCAAGGATGAAAGCTGCAGTTCTTATCAGCTGTAAATTTTACCAATACTGATACTTGTTTGTTTAGCAAGATGTCTGCCATTATTTTTACTGACACTTAATTAACAGGATGTCCATGAAACTTATCTTGTTGAATTATAACAAAAGTTCCTTATTCCCTCATACACATAAGATTTTATGAACAAAGTTAACAATCTATTACAATCCCTGATTTTTTTTTAATAATGGTAATAATTTTATTAAAAATACATGGTTTAAATGTTAGTCTTAAAAATAATAAAATAAGAGGTTTTGTAGTAGTTGACAACAGAGTAATTAACTAAGTTAAGAATTTTTTAACATAGTTAAAAATAGATTTGTATTAAAGGGTTGATGATTATTAGTTTGTTTTTGAAATGCTCACTTCTAAATTATTAGTGGAGACCTTGAGGAAACATAATTAAGGCTCAATTTTTTTGTTGTTGTTTGGCTTTGTCCTTTTTATTTTACGGAGTGTTACTTTTAGTTCAGGTTTATTGACAGGCTTGTTATATACTTATGCACCCACTGTAGTACGTCTCTGCCTCCCTTCGCCTAACTCCGGAGCATGGAGCAGCGAGGTATTTTGTAATCTTCTCGGCAGCAGCCGTAGTCTTCAGGGTTTATATGGCCTCTAAGTTTAAGATGTTGTAAAGGAAAAGAATACACTCCTAAATTATTACAGACGAAGTATTTCAATCATTATTGTTTGTTCTTTCTACTTCAAAGGGTAGAATAAAAAATTTCTTTAGGTGGCATTTTATAAAGCATTTCCACCAATAATTTTATAGGTGTATATACCTTATAGACATTTTCTATGTCCTTGGGATTAATAGTTAGTAATATTATATTTTTTAATTATATTTAATACACTGACAAACTATTCATTCTGTATGATTTAAATGGGGATGTTTTAAACAGGGTATGCCTCAAGGTATTCTATGAAGCACACGAATATTAGTTTTTATTTTACAACAGTGGGGCAGATGGATACGGGTTCTTATTATTTTAAAGATTGCCCCTGATTCGAGAGGAATTTTGTTTGGATGCTAAGGTATATATGGGTTATTTCTAAAGTACATGGAGAAGGTATTTGGAATCCTTTGTACAGCAGGGGGGATGTTTCCTTAGAATTTTGGAATGAATTGTTATTTATTCACCAGTCTTTTCCTTTTTAAGATTAAATTCCAGACCGTTCGTAGTTTTCTCCGTCTGTAGTCCAATGGTCACTTGCGAGAAGTCTTTTCATTCGAGAGGCATGTGTCCATTTTTGCTTTGCAGTACGGGTCTGCAGTCTTTTGTTGTGTGCAGTTCCTGGAATGGAGTCTCTCAACAAGGGGTTAAAGATGTTTCCTTCCCCATTCCCAGGGTTTATCTTATGCATCTTGAAATTTAAGGGTGCTGTTTGGACTAAAGTCTCCCTTTGCTTTTCCTTATAATTCTGTCCCAGCCCCCTCCACATTTATACTGAATTTTGATTAGGACATAGAAAGTACGAATAGTCCCAGGTTGTGAATATGCTAGTACGCAGGAATTAATATAATCGGTTTCAGCCTCCAAAGTGATTTGTTGAGGGCTAGCAGGAGACTTTAGTTCGTAAACACAATTTTGCCCATCTGGGCTGTCACATCTTTTTTTTTTTTTTTTTTTTTTTTCCACTTCAATAACATGGGTTTTAGTATAAAGCAAATATTAAAATTATTCTTTACTTCAAAGTTGCATTTAGGAAGGAAAAAAAAAGAAAGCACTCCTCTCTCTCTTTCCCTTGTAATCCATAGAAATGAAACTTGACTCAGGGCAGCTGCACTTGCCCTGCTAGGTAGTTTTTCCCAGAGTTTTCTCCAGGTTAGGAACTTCCAAAGAAATATGCCAAATAAGTTTATGGAAAAGAAATAAAAATAGAAATATATGTATTCATTATATAGATGTTAATATATGGTTTTTTATAAAGGGTATTTTAGTCAGTTTTTGAAGACATGTCCACATTTTATATAGGGCAATATAAACAGATTTGCAACAAATAGCCTGGAAGTCAGTTCACAGGGTTAGTGAGAAGAAGAAACATTGTCCTAGTGAAATTAGGGTAAATTAGGTGTGATGTAATTAATAGGTACTCAGTTTACACACATGATGTACACAAAGTCTCCTCCTTAGGTGGAAGGGAGAAGAAGCACAGGTGATACTAATACTGAAGTCTTTGTTAAAAGTATGGTTTTCAATACAGAATATACATTAAAATTACTTCCGTGTATATATTTTAAGATAATAAATAATTGGCATTATTTTAGATTTGTGAGAATATTTTAAAGGCACAGACACATGTAATGAAAGCAATGTTATGTTATTATTTAATACATTTATACGAACTATGATTATAATAGCTTACGATATTAACAATGATTTTTGTTATAATTTCTTTAAAAATGAAGTTTTTGACAGTAAAATTATACAACATTTTCTTATGTTACACTGGCAAATATAACCACAGACTTATATCAGAGTTTCTAATTTCAATTCAGATCTTTAATAAAAGTATTAAGTAATCAATTAATTTGAAGTCCCATCTTCTTTTCCTAGCTCGTTTGGAGAGAGGAAGCACCATCCCCCTTTCTTTCTGACTTTCCCTTATCAGTCTATTACATGCAATTCTTTTTCTCTCTATGATTCCAACACTGTTCTATATTTCCTTCCAAAGACCACAAAAGTAACTTCCCTCTTCCCAAACCATCAAAATTAAAACTGCAGACTTTTTCCTTCATCACAGCAGACACCGCTTCTTTAGCTCTCTCTCTCCCCCTCTTCCCCCTCCCTCTTCTTTTCTTAGTTTTTAACACTGTGGTCTCAAATCTTGGTACGACTTTTGTTGTTAGATTTAAATTTGTTTTATGAGAAGCTTGGTAAATTTTCCTTTTTTTGTTTCATTTAGATTGTATATATTTTTTCTAGTTTGTATAATTTTGAGGAATTTTTATATTTATATTTTTCCTCCTGGGGTCTTAATTTAGTTTTATCAAGAGTTTGTTATGATGTTTTAGTCCCAGGAATTAAATAATGAAGTTTTTGATACTCTTTATCTTTTTTACTTAAATGGTTTTAGGTTTCTTTGTGTCTTTTTGGACAATTTCTTTTAGATGACCTTTTTTTTTTTTCTTGTAAAAAAAAATATTTTATTATTTGGACTTTGGGCCAATTTGCTGAGGTCTGTTCATGTATATTTTTTGGGGGGCTTTTTTCAGTAAGTTTTTGAGGCCTCTGTTTTGTCATTCACTTGATTTCTGTAGTCCGTTTTAACCATGTTTTAGGTGTTTTGCCAATTTAGGGCTGAGTTACAGTTCCCACTGGGAGGGGTGTTGGATTGCATTTTTTCCCAGGTATATATATTAGGTTTTAAAATTTGGTTTAACTGTTTTGTTATTCCCAAGAGGTTTTCTAATAATAAAGTTCTGAGTTCTCTCGGGGTTGTCTACCTCGTCCTACGAGTTTTAGTGTTTTCAGGATTTTCGAACCTTTGATCTGATAAGGCAGTGAGATTTGTAAACTGCAAAGGGGGGGGAATTCAGTAGTTATGTGTAAACAATAATTGAAGGAATTTGGAAAGGTTTGTGAAAGGAGAGGGTTAATGAGGGATTCAGCGGGTGGGGGGGGCAGTAATGGGGCATTACGTGGTGCTGTGGGAGCAGCGACTGATTCCGTCAGGGGGAATTGATTCCAAACTGGTCATTCTCACTCACACTCCCATGTCCTCACTGCAATCCCCTCCCTGCTTTTTCAATTACTGCAAGGATGTTTAGAGGCTCGAGGTGTACTATACAAAAAGACAAACACTGCTTCACACGTGGGTGTGAAAACGTATTCTACTCCTCTTCCCCTTACTGGAGGTCTGGCTAAGATTAGGAAGTATTCCAGCAGGAATTTAGAACACATTCAAATAAATTGCCCTCACAGATTGGTGGTTTACATTGCATAAACAGTGACAGTTACAAGAAGATTTTTTTGCATTTGTTTAGGTTCTAGTTAATTAAAATATTCTGGTATAGTTTTTCTTTACTGACATAGGATAACTAATGTAATGAAAATAAAAAAGCGGAGGTAGAATATCTGATAGAAAGACAGAGAGGAAGGTGGAATACAAAGAGAACTTCAGTTTTGCAGAACCATAGAAAAGACATTATACAGAAGCAGAGAAGATTATAAATTAAAGGGAATTATAAAATTTTCATTGCTAAAAACCACATATACAGAGAACAACTTCCTGGTGTAGTAAAGTTGAAAAAGGAAAGAATTTAAAGAAAATACTCAGAAGTCCAGAACTATGCAAAAGTAGTGACAAACTAGATTTAACCAATAAAGCCTACACTGCCTAGAAAAAACATGTTTATCCATCACTCATTCACTGCCTCTGTCAGGGCATGGAGAGGATGACATTTGGAGACAAAGGAGACTGAAGAGAGGTTTTTGGAAAGGGGGGGTAATGAGGGGTATAGAGGGGGGGCCATAAGGGATTTACATTTGGGGTTTTTGGGCTTGTTGACACACCCAATCCTCGGAATACTCGAATACGGGCCATATAATATGGGGATTAGAGAATGACTTTTCTCCCCAAGCTTCTATATAATAACATATCATTTTTTTCTTAGATTTAATTTTCTTTCTAGGGGAATTACTCTAATGTTTTATCCTTCATCCTAATGGGCTTTGTGGGGAGATATCAACCTTCCCCATGGGATCCAGAAGGTTTGCTTTTTTTCTGTCCCATCTTCTAAGGTGTCTTGAAACGTACACACACTCGCTTCCTCTCGGTCGTGACTCACTCCCTTGCAGGACATGAGAACTGCACTACTAGAGAGTCTGCACTCGCTTGGTCTCCTACCGAGACCTCTCACACAGGCACACCTTAGGATTACCTCCCCCAACCAAACGGCTCACCAAAAAAGAAAACTCTATACTTACCCCTCCCTAGGGTCTTTGTTTGGTCTTCGTGCACAAAATTTAAGGGGGTCTGCAGATTTCTTTGCTTTATCATCAAAATTTTACTGGGTTCATTGATCCAGAGTTTGGTGAGAACAGCCTTCAGAGCAGGGCTATCCGGAGATAGGGCGCCTCCCTGTCTCTGCAGGAGTTCAGACCAAAGCAATTTGGATTGCCCGCATTCTCCACCAAATTGTTATAAGTTAGTATAAGAATTTAGACAACTCAATTCCAATTAAAATTGATAAATTTATTAAGCAAGCAATAATAAAGCAAACAGCACTGGGTGACCTGGGGGGCAGTTGCCCCGCCTGAGACACACACTGAAAATGTAGTAAATGTTCCTTTTTATACATTTCCAAGTCCCGGGTTTTGAATGCGGCTGCATTGAGGCTTGAGTTCGTGACTCGCTGTTAAGTGGTCATCTGGGATTTGTCAAAGATGAAAGCTGCAGTTCTTATCAGCTGTAAATTTTACCAATACTGATACTTGTTTGTTTAGCAAGATGTCTACCATTATTTTTACTGACACTTGCTTAATTAACAGGATGTCCATGAAACTTATCTTGTTGAATTATAACAAAAGTTCCTTATTCCCTCATACACATAAGATTTTATGAACAAAGTTAACAATCTATTACAATATGACATGGGGTAGCTTCTAGCATCTTCTCACAGAAGTCACCCCTTCAGCCTCCCTGCTACCAAAACCTTGACATATAAAACCAATACAGAAGTGAAAAAAATTTTTTTTAAAGAAATCAGTATAATTGTCTTTCTTAGGATCTTTAGATAAAATATCTATTTGATAATTCCATCTGGATCCTAAATCTGTACCCTTACTATGTGCTGGTACATGCCATAGTTTAAGTGGATTTCCATTATCTGATTTTGTTTGTGCTATTAGACATAGAATCATAGAATCATAAAATCATAAAATCATAAAATTAGCCGGATTGGAAAGGACCTCTGAGATCATAAAGTCCAACCCTTGATCCAATGCTATGGTTACTACACTATGGTACTAAGTGCCACATCCAGTCTCATCTTAAAAACCTCCAGGGATGGAGAATCCACCACTTCCTTGGTGTCATGGTTCAGCTAAGCAAGGAACTTTTTCTTTCCCTTCCCCCCTGGTTGTAGAAGCCATCAAGAGCTATCAGATAAGTACTTAGGTAAACAAAAAGACCTAGCTCCCTCACTAATGGCTGAGAGATTAGTCTCCTAGGAAACGGGGCAGACAAAAGGCTAATGTTTATCTTTTTCTCTCCTGGGCAACGAGGGAGGAGGAGATTTTGGTGGGCTGTGGGCTGTGGGCTGCAGCACAACATCGGAGGGGGAGTTTGGCTGCTGCTCTCTGCTCAGCTGTTGCCAGCTGCAGGCCCTGCCTGAAGCGAATTCCAACCAGTTGAAGATCGTGAGTTTCGTTTTTTCATTGGGAGAACTTTGTTGCTGTTTTTTTTTTCCTTCCTCCTCTCCCTCTCCCCTTTCCCGGTGGCTGCTACAGGACATTACAAGTGCTTCATCTCCAGTGACCCAACGGCGCCCCCTGTTGACTGTGGCTGGAATTGCACCAAAGGGCAAAAAAACTGAACTGTTTACTTTTCCTTTTGCCTGTTTATCAATTTGGTTTTGAAGGGGATTATTTGTGGGTATAGGAGTATTGTTTGGTTGTTTTACTTGGGTTTTTTTTGTGTTTCTGTTAATACACACATGCCTTTTAATAAAGGGCTGTTATTTTTCCTTTTCCATAATTTGTTTTTTCCTTCAATTGGAGCCTCTTAATTTTGGATTTATAATTGCTTAGAGAGAGAAATTTGGGTCTTTTCTCATGGCTCATCCTCAGCAAAAGACCCTTGTCTCATTTAAACTGGGACACCTGGGCACTCCATTCCAATGCCTGATTATCCACCCTGTAAAGAATTTCTTCCTAACATCCAACCTAAACCTCCCCTGGCAGAGCTTAAGACCATACCCTCTTGTCTTACTGATAGCTGCCTGGGAAAAGACACCAACCCCCACCTGGCTACAACCTCCTTACAGGTAGGTGTAGAGAGTGATGAGGTCACCTCTAAGCCTTCTCTTCTCCAGACTAAACAAGCCCAGCTCTCTCAGCCTCTCCTCATAGGACTTGTGTTCGAGTCTCTTCACCAGCCTCATTGCTCTTCTCTGGACCTGCTCCATCATCTCAATATCCTTCCTGAACTGAGGGGTCCAGAAGTGGACACAGTACTCAAGGTGTGGACTCACCAGTGCTGATTACAGGGGAAGAATCACTTCCCTGGACCTGTTGGCCACACCGTTCCTAATACAGGTCAGGATGCCATTTGCCTTCTTGGCCACCTGGGCACACTGCTGGCTCATGTTCACCTTCCTGTCAATCCAAACTCCCAGGTCCCTTTCTGCCTGGCTGCTCTCCAGCCACTCTGTGCCCAGCCTGTAGCGCTGCAGGGGGTTGTTGCAGCAAAAGTGCAGGACCTGACACTTGGCCTTGTTGAACTTCATCCTGTTGGAATCAGCCCAACTCTCCAGTCTTTCCACGTCCCTCTGCAGAGCCCTCCTGCCTTCCAGCAGATCAAAACTCCCCCCCAGCTTGGTGTCACCTGCAAATTTACTAATGATGGACTCAATTCCCTCATCTAGATCATCGGTAAAGATATTAAACAGAACTGGCTCCAACACTGATCCCTGGGGGACACCAACTGAATGCAGCACCATTCAGCACCACTCTCTGGGCTCAGCCCTCCAGCCAGTTCTTAACCCAGCACAGAGTGCCCCTGTCCAAGTCTTGGGCTGTCAGCTTTTTCAGGAGTATGCTGTGGGAGATAGTGTCAAAGGCTTTACTGAAGTCCAGATAGACCACATCCACAGCCTTCCCCTCATCCACCAGGGGGGTCACCTGATCATAAAAGGAGATCAGGTTGGTCAGACATATCCTTTGAGTTATGAGCCTTATGCCTCCTTTGAACATAAGTTTTTAATATTGTCAAGTAGTAGACAGTATATAGATTGGAAGTAAGCCTGTTAATTCTTTGGGGTAGACTTTTTTTGGTTCCTCACTTTTTGTGTGAAATACTAGAATGTCTGTGACTATATCTACATTCCTACCACCAAAATTCTGAAATATCACTTGACATATCCAGGACAGCTGACCCAAGTTGGCCAAAGGGATATTGCATACTGTATGATACCTGCTCAGATATAAAAACTAAGAGAGAGGAGGAGGAAAAGGGAGGCATTTGTGATTTACAACATTTGCCTTCTAGAGCAACTGCTATGCATGCCGAAGCCCTGCTTCCCAGAAAGCAGATGGGCATCACGTGCTGATGGGAAGTAGAGTATAAAATCTTTTTGTTTTGTTCCTTTGCCTGTGCATGCACAACGTTTGCTTTTGCTTTAGTAAACTGCCTTTCTCACGACACATGAGGGGTTTTTTATCTTATTTTCTCCTCCTGTCCTGCTAAGGAGGGGAGTGATAGAGCAGCTTGGTGGGTACCTGGCATTCAGCCAAGGTCAACCCACCACATAGGGCAAAGTAACACCCTGTAGTGAAAAATAAAAAACATCCCAGTTCTTATTAAGCATAAATGTCTGACACAAGCACTTGATCTAAGGAGTATTAAGACAGAAATTAGATATTACGTTTGTCCTACTGTAAGAAATAAATAAGGCATTTTTATTACAAGCAGGAGTTTACTCATGTCAAGATGCCTGGAAGCTGTATTGTTTGGGGGGTTGGAGAGTTATTTAGTAGTCGGGTACTGATAGTCTGCAGCTACTTACTGATAGTCTGCTTGCAGTTACTTGTTGTTGTTGCCTATAGTTACAAGTATAGAGGTGAACCAGGAAGCCTGTAAGACAATGGGATCAGCCAGGGCTCATTGCTGAGGGACCACACAGCCGGGACACGGAAACAACCTAATAGGTCAGTTAAGACAACCAATGGACTGGTAAAGGGAAGTGCGAGCCGGCCCTGAGAGACACAGTTGAATCCAGGAAGAGGGGCTATATCACCTTTTAAAGAAGAAAAGGAGCGGGGCTCGCCATGGGAGGAGCGAGGGAGTGTTTATGTAAATCGAGAAACCTTAAAAGGACTTGTCCCTCCCATGCTCAGGGTGCTCGGACTTGCCGATGCATCCAGCGTGTTGTAATTAAAGTTATTTGTTTCACTTTATTTGGACGTCTTTGAAATTTTATTTAGAGATGTTTCTCACACTACTTTTTTTTTTTTAAATACAAAATGTATTCAGCACTGTGAAATACAATGCCCATTTCTATAAATTGATCTTACTTGCAAAATATGTTTTGAATGTAGGACAATATACTGCATTATAAATATGTTTAGATCAAAGAAGTTGCATAGCACTGTCCCCGTTTAAATGAGACACAGGTGTTTTGGTGAGGATGAGCCACGAGAAAAGACCTAAACTCCTCCCTCCAAACAATTATAAATCCGAAATTAAGAGGCTTTGATTGAAGGAAAAAAATTATGGAAAAGGAAAAATAACAGCCCTTTATTAAAAGGTATGTGTGTATTGACAGAAACAACTAAAAGAAACAAGTAAAACAATCAAACTATACTCCTATATCCACAGACAATCCCCTTCATAACAAACCAATAAACAAGCAAAGGAAAAAAAAAACAGTTCAGTTTGGTGCAATTCCAACCACAGTCAACAGGGGTGTCATTGGGTCACCTGAGATGCAAAGCTTGTCTTGTCCTGTGCCAGTCACCAGGTGGTGCTGTTGGATCACTGGAGATGCAGAACCTGCAGTTACTTATGCTGACCAGAAGGAAGCGCTGTGGGATCACTGGTCGCCGCCACGTGGGGGGGGAGGGGGGGCAACACACTCCGGGGTGTGTCAGAGAGACAAAAAAAACCTGGGTTCCCCTTCCCTTCCCACACACTGAGATAGGAGAGAGGGAGAGGGGGAAGGGAAACAACAACAAAAGGAAAATCCTCCCAGTGGAAAAAAAAAACCCAAAACAAAACTCACTCCTCTTGGCTGGTCGAACTGTTCTGCACAGTCCTCTCTCTCCCCCTGATGCGCACAAGGACCACCACCAGGAAAAAAACAAACGGGAATGGGGAAGGGGAAAAAAAAAACCTCCAGGGAAACAGCTCGTCTCTGATGAAAAATCCAGGCAGGGTCCGCAGCTGTCGAGCAGTTTGAGAACCACAGGAACCACCGAGCTCCCACTCCGACCTGTGTTCCAGCCACCGTCAGCCCAAACAAAAATACTCCTCCCCCCATTTCCCCGGAGATGAGAGAAAAAAGTAAAGAGGAGTCGTTCATCTTCCCCGTTTCCTAGGAGACTAAGTTCTGGGCAATTAAACAGAGAGCCAGTTCTTTTGTGTCTTTTAAGTGCTCACTTAATAGCTCTGCATGCAGTGGGCAGGGGGAAGGGAAAAATTCCTACTTAGTTTCTAGGAACCAGTAAAACCATGACAAGCACAAAGTTGTTCTTTTAAACCAAATTACTAGCTTGACTGGAACTTCCACAAGGTAACCCAGTAAACATACTGACAAAGAAGAATAACTCCTTAAACAGAGACAAGCCTGCTAAATTCAGCCAAAACCTCCTTGATGGGGAGTAGTTGGCAGGAAAAACAAACCCTGATGGTTGCAAGACAAAGAAACTGTGATAACAAACTGACCTTCCAGGAAAACAGGAGTCAGTAGCAACTATTCCAGGAACTGATGTCCTAAGCCTACCTATGCATCTACACTAAAAAGGTGTAAAAAAATTGCTCTCGTCTACCCAAAATGAGCTTCTCTGCAAAAGTGAAGGGTCTAGACAGACTGGACCCTTGTTGGGGATGCCTGTCTGACTATGGACTTTGTGACATAGATCATCTTTGAAGTGAGACTGTTTCTGTTGTTGATTAGCCCCACTCCTGGGAGCAGTTTGATGAGTGTTATACAGGTACCACCTTACATAATATATTCATAGGCACAAGCACAGGTAAAGATTCACAAGTATATTCTTACTTCACTAGTTCGAATTCTGTAATAACCTGTAATATACATGTGTTTGTTTTACTCTTGTAATATTTTTTTCCTTTCCTAGTGGTGATGACAAAAAGGCACAAAAAGAGTTAATGCTGGTACACCTTGCTCTGCTGAGCCAGGAGAAAGTAATTGCTTAAAGGTATTTGTTTTGCCTGCCTCACTAGAAGAACATTGTAAGAATACTGGTTAATGTCTTGTTCTGTTCTATTTACTGGACCAAAGTCTCAATAATAGAGAATGGACCACAAGGTAATAAATCAGGTAAACTAGATTCTGAAAAGTTTCCGCCCAGAGACCAGCCAACTTATTAATATGTATGTTAGAAGGTGTAACCATGTATCTAATGTGTATAAAATGGTTTGGTTTTGCACTTTTGAGCTGAGCAAGTTTTGTGTGGTGCAAACCCCCTTGCTCCCAACATTGGAGTAAACAAATACCTTGCTGCTTAAAGATGCAAAGTCTCTGAGTAGTTCTCTCATTCTGAGGTTTTGTCCAAGTTTAAATGAGACACAGGTGTTTTGCTGAGGATGAGTTATGAGAAAAGACCCAAACTCCTCCCTCTAAGAAATTATAAATCCAAAATTAGGAGACTCCGATTGAGGGGAAAAAAAAATTAAAAAAGGGAAAAATAACAGCCCTTTATTAAAAGATATGAGTGTATTGGCAGAAACAATGAAAGAAAACAAGTAAAACAACCAAGCAATGCTCCTATACCCACAAATACTCCCCTTCAAAACAAACCAATAAACAAGCAAAGGAAAAAAAGTAAACAGTTCAGTTTGTGCCCTTTGGTGCAATTCAAACCACAGTCAACAGGGGGTGCAGTTGGGTTACTGGAAATGCAGAACCTGCAGTTCGTTATGCTGGTCAGCATGGGGCGATGTGGAATCACTGATCGTTGCCATGTTGGGGTAACACCCTCCGAGGTGTGTTGGAGAAACCAGAAAAAATGGGTTTCCCTCCCCCACACACTGGGAAAGGGGAGAGAGAGAGGAGGGAGAGAAACAACAAAAGAAAGTCCTCCCCAATGGGAAAAAACTCACTCTGTTCGGCTGGTCGAATCGTGCAGCAGGTCTCCCCTTGATGTGCACAAGGACCACTTCCAGGAAAGAAACAAACGGGAACGGGAAAGGGGATAAACTTCCATAAAACAGTTCCTCTCTGATGAAAAATCCAAGCAGGATTCACAGCTTGCAAGCAGGCCAAGAACAAAAGAATCACCGAGCTTCCACTCCGACCTTGTTCCAGCCTCAGCAGCAGCCCAAACTTCTCCTCCTGTTTCCCAGGAGACGAGAGAAAAAAAGTAAAAAGGAGTTCCTCACCCCTCTGTTTCCCAGGAGACAAGATTCTGAGCAATTAACCAGAAAGCCGCTTCTTTTGTGCCCCTTAAGTGCCCACTTAACAGCTCTGCACGCAGTGGGCCTGGGGAAGGGAAAAATTCCTGCCTAGTTTCCAAGAACAAGCAAAACCATGACATTTTTCACCCCTAATTTTTTTCCTTTCCCATGTCACCATACTCTATCAAATTAACTTTTTGAATTCCATACATACATGCATTATTCTAAACTATGTACACATTCACAAATATATAGGTACAAATATAGATACAGAATTATGGCCTTCTTCCATGTGTCCAACCACCCCCACAGAACATTTGCCACCATCCATGAATTTGTGTAGAGGTAATGTTTTGGCCAATTCTCTCATTCAGCAATGTCCAATGCTAACTGGACACCTTTGAGCTCTGTGAATTGGCTCGATTCACCTTCTCCTTTCGTAGCTTCTGCAACTTGTCATGTGGGACTCCATACAGCTGCTTTCCATTTACATTTCATCCCTACAATGCGGCATGAACCATCAGTAAAGAGTGCGTAGCGTATTTCTTCTGGTAGTTGGTTGTATGCTGGGGCTTCCTCTGCCCGTACTACCTGCTCCCCTTCTTCCTCTGCTAGACTAAAGTTCTCACCTTCCAGCCAGTTCGTGATGATTTCTAGGATCCCAGGGTGATTTGGGTTTCCAATGCGGGCACGCTGTGTGATCAGGGCCATCATCGGATGGGTGCCATTATCCTTAAAATCCCAGAGGAGACAGTGTAGGCTAGAGCAGTAATGTATCCTTGAGAACATATCCTGAATGAAAATCACAAGTGCTGAGTTTGCCGTGTCATAAACCCAATGCAAAAACTCAAACATACTTATTGCAATGAGGGTCATAGTATCTGAGCTGAAATACACCGACAGGTGGGACAGATATCTTGGCATAATTATACGCCAGAGGAAAGCAATGATCTCAGACTTCATGGTGCCTAGAGGTTTAAAAACACATATAAAATCACACAAGGGCAGTTATTCCTTTTCCACTTTTCCTCTCTCAGACCCTACATTGGGTGCCAAAAATGTCTCAGTTTAAAATGAGACACAGTTGTTTTACTGAGGATGAGTTATAAGGAAGACCCAAACTCCTCCCTCTAAGCAATTGTAAATTCGAAATTAAGAGGCTCTGACTGAAGGAAAAAAATTGTGGGAAAAGGAAAAAATAGCCCTTTATTAAAAGATATATGTGTATTGGCAGAAACAATGAAAAAACACAAGTAAACCAACCAAATGATACTCCTATACACACAAATAATCCCCTTCAAAACATACCAATAAACAAGTAAAGAAAAAAAGTAAACAGTTCAGTTTGTGCCCTTTGGTGCAATTTAACCACAGTCAACAGGGGGTGTCATTGGATCACTGGAAGTGCAGAGCCTGCAGTTCATTATGCAGGTCAGCAGGGGGCTCTGTGGAATCACTGGTCGTTGCAACGTGGGAGTTACACACTTCGGGGTGTGTTGGAGAAACTGAAAATGGGTTTCCCTCTCCCCCCCACACATACTGGGAAAGGGGAGAGAGAGGAGGGAGAGAAACAACAACAAAAATAGTCCTCCCCAACGGGAAAAAAACCCTCACTCGGTTCTGTTGGCCAAATTGTGCTGTATAGTTTTCCTTCTGCCTTTGATGTGCACAAGAACTGCTGCTAAGGAAGAAACAAATGGGAACAGAGAAGGGAAAAAGAAAAAAAAAAAAAAACAAAACTCCCGAAACACTTCCTCTCTGATGAAATATCCAAGCAGAATCCACAGCTGGCAACCAGGCTGAGAACCGAACCCCACCGAGTTTCCACTCCAACCTAGTTCCAGCCTCAGTTGCAAGCCTGATCTCCTTCCCCCGTTTCCCAGGTGATGAGATTCTGAGTCATTAACCAGAAGGCAGCTTCTTTTGTGCTCCTTAACTGGCCACTTAACAGCCCTGCACACAGTGGGCAGGGGGAAGAGAAAAATTCCTGCCTAGTTTCCAGGAACCAGCAAAACCATGACACACACCTAGCGCAGGGATGTTACAGACTACAGGGCAGGGACCGTGCATGGAACTACTTGGCACACTTTTTCAAAACTTATTCACTCCATTAAGACTCTTTTACACTATCATATGGCACTCTGGTATTGCTACATATAAGTCCATATTTTTTCTATAAGTAAGGCAGGGGTTAAAAGTTCGTTTCTCTCAGTTTTAACTTGAGCTGCAGGTGTCTACTGCATGATGTCCTTCCACAGAAAAACATGCAGCTTCTTCTACTGCTTTCACTGAGTGTCCAAGGCCGTTTGTTGTATTCCATCCTTATCTCTTAGGCCTCTTGCTGAGCAACTGCACCTGCTTTCCCAGTCCTGATGTCTCCTTTGGTACCCAAAAAGCAGGTGCACAAGAAACTTGGAAGGAGCCTGTCCTAATTAGAGCAGCCAGGACCAGTTCATCACTGTGTGGGTGTAACCCAGAGCTAATTCAAACCTCAGATTACTATCCACTGTTGGTAATCCAGGCTGGCAGTGATGATAGTGTAATAAATTAAGAATGTAAGAGTGTAATAAAATTGAATACTTGTAATTGCTCTGTAATCATAACCTTCTGTATTTTTTTCTGTAGTAAAATTATTGGTAGAATTCTGTGTTTTGTAACAAACCCCTTTTCCAGTAAAACACAAGACACTGCCAGGAAAATTCCTATACAAAAACAGACAAAGGGATACACAAATCTTTTCTTAAGGTAAATGGATAATCAGCCCTTCCAGTAACTCAAGAAAAGAATCCCAGACAAGGTAATCCTTTCTACAGGAAAGAAGAAAACAGAATACACGTTCTTAGTGAAAATTCAAAACCCAATAAACATCTCATGTTTGACTGTGGCTGCCAAGACACAAATGCAATCATCCAGCAAGACTGCAGCCCCTGAGACTTACGCATGCACACTCCGGACCTCTGATTGTGAAATACGGGAACCGGAATGGTTCAAAAAGGGAGAAGAGACATTCAGTGGCTGCTGTCTCTTGCCACGATGCAAAGCAGCCCAGTGCACTGTTCCTTTTTGCTTGTTTTTAATGCTTTTATAATAAACTATTTCTTTATTGCAGCTTTGCAGCCCGGCTTTTATTGCTAACTTACAACAATATTAATACAAGAAGTGCCAGGGCAATCAAAAAGGGTTTCAAGGCACTGGGTAGATCAGTTCATGGGACAGGCGCGCAGGTAGTATTTGCCTCAGTTCCTGTACTTGCTGGAATGAATGAGGAGATGAATGAGGAAAAGAGTAGGAAAGCCTACCTTATCAATAGGTGACTAAAGGATTGGTGCCACCGTCAAAATCTTGGGTTTTTTGACCATGGGGCAAACTCCACAGTACCCAGTCTTCTTAAATCAGATGGGCTTTATGTATCTAGGAGGGGCTAAAGGACTGTAGCCCATGAGTTAGTGGGGCTCATCAGGAGGGCTTTAAACTAAGTTTGAAGGGGGAAGGGGTTGAATCTGGACTCTCCAAAGAGAAGCCCAGGGATGAAAAGCCTGAGTTAAGAGTAAAATCAGCAGCCCAACTGAAGTGCATGTACACTAATGCCCGCAGCATGGGCAACAAACAGGAGGAGGTGGAAGCCATCGTGCAGCAGGAAAGCTATGACGTAGTTGCCATCACAGAAACGTGGTGGGATGACTTGCATGACTGGAGTGCTGCCATGGATGGCTACAAGTTCTTCAGAAAGGATAGGCAGGGTAGGAGAGGTGGAGGGGTGGCTCTATATGTTAGAGAGTCCCTTGACTCTGTAGAACTTGAGGTCACCAATTATAAGGCTGAGTGCCTGTGGATCAGAATCAGGGGGAAGAACAACAAGGCTGACATCCTAATGGGAGTCTGTTACAGACCACTCAACCAGGATGATGAAGGGGATGAATTATTCTACAAGCAGCTGGCAGATGTCGCAGAATCGCCAGCCCTTGTTCTTGTGGGAGACTTCAACCTGCTGGATATCTGTTGGGAGCTCAACATGGCAGAGAAGAGGCAGTCTAAGAGATTCCTGGAGTGTATAGAGGATAATTTCCTGCTCCAGCTGGTAAATGAACCTACCAGGGGTGGGGCCCCACTAGACCTGTTGTTTACAAACAGAGAGGGGCTGGTGGGAGATGTAGTGGTCGGAGGCCATCTGGGCCACAGTGACCATGAAATAATAGAGTTTGCAATACTCAGGGATACAAGGAAGGCCACCAATAAAACCTCTACCCTGGATTTAATTTACATTTTTATAACACAAATTAAGGTCTGAAATATGCCTACAAATTTAAAGACAGAAGTTGTTCTTAAAAAAAGAAGATTTTTTGTGTTACTTGAAAAGAATGAAACAACTTCATCTTAAGATGCTTTCATCCTGTAAAATATGGCATGACACTTGTAATTCCTTGTACTCCATTAGTGGATCCTGTGGGCCTATTCTTAAAATTCAACATTATATAAAAATTCAGAGTAAAGATGGATCTGAGATAATACACAAATTTGAATATGACAATAAGCTCTTTCAAGGCAAGATTAGACAGAAGTGCATTAAAATCTGCGAACCAGCACTAAATCAAATTTGTAGAATAGGACCTACTTTTCAAAAAGCCAGATTTTTTAGTAAGTTCTTCCTTTCTCCATACTAATCCCTGAAGTGAGAAAAAAAAGTTAGCAGCAATATAATAAGGCTTTGTTTTCTAAGTACAATCTACAACTCAGCCATATCTGCATGAACTGCCTGCACCTGCCGTAGTCCTTCATAGGCTTTCTTCCTCATTCTTGGTCCTACTCATATGGGGAAATGTCCTGGTTCCAGCCAGGACAGGGTGAATTTTTTCAGTAAACACGAAGGGGCATGGGTAGAACCCAGAGGTTATTCTAAACAACCTCACATCATTTTCCTAGGACAGGGGAAGGGCTCACTTCCAGGTCAGGGTAGTATGGCAGAGGGAGCAGTTGGGTATTGTAGGGGGTTTCCATGGGGGAGGGGTGTGTGTGTGTGCATGCTTGTGCGTGCATGTGTGAGCAAAAACAGTTCTTTTCTTGTACACTCTGTCATTAGAATTGTTGCTGTTACTGTTCATCTTATCTCACTGCTGTTTTCCAGTAAATTGTTCTTACTCCATCCCACCACAGGGGAGGGGGAAGTATGGAGGTAATCTATAGGGATTCAAATAACGGTCAGGCCCCTGTAGATCCAGATGAGGTCAAGTGTACACAATTCCTGTGGCAGCAGTTTATATGGAGCACACCATCATCGTAATCCAACTAATTGGCATTGATGTCAATGAAAGAAGGGGAATAAAAAGTGCTTTAGGTGACTACCCAACTCCAGCAATATAAAGATCATCTTTTTTACTTGCTACTCATGCCTTAAAAGATTGCAGAGAAAAAACTCCAGGTCAATTTAGTGTACAAGATAAGAAGAGCAGGTCCTTTAATTAGGCCTTCATGCCCAGGGGAATACACAGACATGCATATGCACCTAGGCAGTGGTTCTACAATTTTATAGTATGGTCTATCCAATCCCAGAACTATCCACCCCCAGTTCTGCCCCTAACACGCCTCTGCAGGAATTGAGTCTGGGGTCCTTGAGACACCTTCTTCCTCATCTTCATCTTCTTCACAGCACATACAGTCCTTGGAACTCCTTCAAAGTTCTGGCCTTGAAGGTTGCTATGTCTATCCGTGGTATCTTGTCGTTTGGGCCTAGGGTGTGATGTTCTTAAAGAGAGGTGTTTTCTACAATTCTACCTTGAAAACACACTAAAGGAATTTAGAAAGTTTTATATGAAATGAGGTAATAGGGTTGGGTATGTGCAAACTACTGTGCTAAAGGGTGGCATATCATACAGATACATAAAAATCTACATTTACTACACAACTACTTCTAAAATCAACAAAAAGCTAAAAAATTCAAAAAGTTCAAAGGTGTCAGTCCTCCCTTTAGAGATGGACAAAACTCCATCTTGTCCAATCTCTACCACTTATACCTAGCATTATACCAAAGAGATTAACAACACCTACAGCATTGGTTCATGCAAAGAGCTATTATACAAACACTAACTAATCACTAATATAAACAGTTGTTTTATTCAGGTCCAGTTTGGTAACCATGAAGTAAGTTTGTGGAGGATGTCTCCAAAGCCCAGTGACACATCATCGAGAGTTACCCGATGCAGAATTTGGGTTTGCTTCTAAATTGCAGCCAAATCTTTAGTAATTCTTCTACTCTGATCTACATAAGAACAGCATCTGGTGTTGATGACTGTACACATGCCTCCTTGGGAGGCTACTAAAAAGTTGAGGGCCATTCAGTTTTGTAGAACTATATGAGACAAACTACAGACTTCCTTTTGTAAGGCCATGATTGCATCTGAAACCTGATTTTGAATGAGTTCAAGGACAGTCGAGATGTTAACAATTGCCTTTTCTAATTCACTTACTCCTAGAGAAGGAATAAGGGCCCTAACTACACTGTGAAAAATTGTGGGACATTCAACAAGGGGATTGTTGGTTCTTTTTACCCTTTTTGGATAAGTTCTTAACCATTTTCTTTGTTTGTCAATTTGCTCAAGTACCGTTATATTTGGGATTACAGCCCCAAGGGCACAGGCCTGATCTTTATCAAGGGGCAAAACTTTCCAGGTTTCATTTTCACAGATCCAATAACACCCTGAACCCTGTGGGGGAATCAATCTCCAGGGCGTTGGTGCCAATCTTATTACAGTTTCTGGTATTAGCGCTATTTTGGATCTGGCTTTATTATTATAGGGAGGGAGAATGACCTTTGCTGTGGTATTAATAAACATGCAGGGAACTGCATAATTTTCTTGATTAGGAATTAGGTTGCTTAGGGCTATCGGTAAGTAGGTCTTAATAACCTGCATCCAGGTTCCTGGGGTGGGAAGCCATGGGATTTTCTCAGGTCCAGTGGTCAAGCCAAAGTATGTCTAATTCAACAAAATGCAAATTAAAGGCCAGTTTCTATCCTCATCATCAATTGCTGGCATTTGAGTATAAATCCAGCAGTCATTTTGCAAAGGATCTTAGATATGCTTTGGACTAGGGCCACATGTAATCTTTGGTTCCAAACCTGAATCATAGTTACAGACTGTACAAATAATATGTACAGTAGAAACAGTCTAAGCCACATCCTCTTCATCCGTATCAGGCTCTGATTTGCTAGTTGTTCTAGGAACAGAAGCTTTCTAACTCTGGAGTAATGAAACCAGGGTCCTTTGCCAGCAACTTTGATGGCAGTGAGGGAAGTCAACAGGACTTGGAATGGTCCTCTCCACTTGGCTCGCAGAGGGAGCATGAATGGGTGCACAGAGGAGCTGATAAATGGCTGGGATCAGAGCCCACCCTGTCCCACCATTTGACTTAGACCCAGTCTCCTGGTTGGAATTGATGAGCAGGGGTGTCCAATCCTATGGGCCTGGAAAGCTCGACGAATTTCTGGAGCTTCTGTAAAGTAGAGCCTAAAACAATTAAATACTTTTGTAAATCAACTTTCCCTCTCATGTGAATGTTCCCTGGAATGTGCGGAGCCTGGTATGGTCTTCCATACAATATTTCATAAGGACTTACATTATCTCTCCGCCTTGGCTGAATGCTAATCCTCAGCAGAGCTAGAGGCAAAGCCTGAACCCATGACATGGATGTTTCCTGACAAATTTTACCAATTTGCATTTTAAGAGTACTATTCATATGTTCTACTTTGCCACTTGCCTGAGGTCTGTAGGGAGTATGCAAGTCCCAAACAATTCCCAGGATGTAACAAACCTCCTTCACTACTGTTGCAATAAAGTGTGCCCCTCTATCTGATGACATTCCCAGAGGAACCCCAAACCTTGGAATTACATGGTTGAGCAAAGTTTTTACCACTTCCCTTGCTGTGTTAGTGCTACAGGAGTAAGCTTCAGGCCATCCACTGAAGGTGTCAACCAGTATGTACTTATATCCCTCCCTGGGTGGTAACTCAGCAAAATCTACTTGCCAATGATACCTTGGAGTTTTGATTTTTTAAAATTTTGTAGATTTTAGAAGTAGTTACATAGTAAATGTAGATTTTAAAATAGCAGCACATTATCCCTTACCCTTTAACACATCAACCACGCATAGCAAACCCTGTTACAAATTCCCCTTAATTCCACTGGCCTGTTTAGTCTCATTTTCAAGGTAGAAATGTAGAGAACACCCTAAAATCTGCGCAAGAAGATATAGCCATAGACTCAACAACCTTCAAGCCTAGAGCTCTGGAAGGCCTCCAAGAACAGTACATGCTCTGAGGAAGATGAAGAAGAGGCAGTCCCAAAACGCCCCCAGACTCAATTCCTGAGAGGTGTGTCTGGGGGCAGAACCTGGGTGGTGGCTGGACAGGGATTGGGTGAAAATCATTATAAATATTGTAAACACCTGTATTCAGGAGCACGTGGTGGTGGTATTCCTGGAAGCCTGGGGGCTCATTAAAGCCTTTGTATCCTTACCTTATCTCCTACCTAATTTGGCCTGGAGTCTTTTTTTCCTCCACAGCCTTTTAGGCAAAAGTTTTGGTGGCCTGTACGGGGAACATCGGGACCTGTGACTCCTCTGGATCAGGACATTCTGTTTTGCAGGGATTTCTTCCTGAGCCAGCATATTTTGGAGAATTCAAGCTCTGATCTTGGGGAGCCCAGCTTCTCAGAACCGCACATGGAGGTAAGATAAGGAACAGATCCTAGAGAATTTTAATTAGCAGCTGCAGGAAGGAGCTTTCCCCAGGGCTAGGAAATATGGTGGGACTGGGAAGGGAGACTTGGACTTGGGCCCAAAAGTTGCAAAATTCGTTGTTTTCCCAGTCTGTTGGCAAAGGGATTTTTGCTGGGGTGGGCAGTGGAACTGCCGGGAAGTTTCAGTCAGGGCAGGCAGGAGGGTGTCGTGTTTCGTGTTGGCCAGGTGTGGCCGCAGAAGGGGGGGGGGGACGCCTTCCCGAGTTGAAACACTGCCTTCTGCCTGAACCTGGTGGTGCTTGGATAGAGAGCCTTCACAACGTGTGTGAGGCTGTGAGTTCTAGTCTGTTGTTTTTCTCGTCTGTTGTTTGCTAATATGGGGTGTGTACAAGCTAAAGAAAAAATTCCAGAGGGGACATCATCCCTCACTTTGGTCTTACAGTATTGGGATGATTTAACTGGCCCTGAAACATCTCTAAAAAGGCAGGAGCTAACTAGACTCTCTATGGATGTTTGGCCTTGCAACGGGCAAATTAGAGGATTAGCGTGGTCGAAATTTGGCTCTTTTGAGATCAGTACAGGGCTGCATCTTATGGCAGTCCTTCATAAGGAGGAAAGGTGGTCGGAGTTGTATTATACAGAGTTATTTTTTTTTTCTTAACCCATCCGAAATTGAGAAAGGAATATAAGAGAGATAAAGTTCAGGTAAAAACAGAACTCCCAGAAATGGCATTAGAGGAGAAAAAGGAAAAGAATAATCGTGTTAAGCGTGATCCTATCAGTCAAACCAATATTGAAAGCCCTGGAAGTGAAGAATTGGACCTTTTAATTCCCCCAGATATGAGAATAGCAAGACCAGGACCCCTCCTGGGTCCGGCCGTGGATACGGTGGGCGTAGGTCCATTAGGAGCGAGAATAGCTCCTGGGGCAAGTCCTGCCAGCTCGGCAGGGCTGGCTGGATCTGCGGTACCGGGTCCGGTTGCTTCAGGGGCTCCGGGGGTCTCGGGTAGCGTGGTCGGACGGGCTAGGGCCGCTCTGGGTGGAGCGGGGGTCCTGGGAACTGCTGTTGGTGCTCCGGGACCGGCGGGGTCGGCGCCGGCTGTTCCAACCAGCATGGGAGCGGCGGCTTCGACCCTGGCTGGAGCTGCCGGCTCTGCCGGTTACGGCGAGCAGGCGGCCGCCCCTCCCGGGGCTGTGGGACCGGCTCTCACCGGGGCCGCTCCACGCACGGCAGGCGCAGTTGCTGCGGCAACATGTATGGGAGGCTCGGACCTCGAGACTGCGGGAGGAGGAGCAAGGGCAGTGTCTGCAGCCGGGGTTCCCGCCCCGGTTGACACATGACCCTCCAGCTCTGCCATGAGGGGCGGGGACGAACTCGCCCCCACCCCGTCAGCACCGCCCGATCCTACTGCGGAAGGGGGGAACCAGGGCTTGGAAGCACATCATCGGGGAAGGAGTAGATTGAAGAGAAGCAAGTCAGTCTCGGCTGCCAACAGGAGGAAAAGGCGGGGCCTCCCCCCTTTTGACTCCTCGAGCGCAAACGTTAAAACTCAGGATAGTGATTTTACTGATACAGGCACAGAAGTTTCTGAGGATGAATCCAACGATAGCTCGGAGGAAGGGGAAGAAAAGCCACTTGTAGTAAGACCAAAGACAGGGGGAAGGAGAGTATGGGAAGCTCTGTCAGACCCCAGCCCCGTGGCTAGGAGAACAAGGGCAAAAAGGGAAAAACCTGCAGTAGAAGCTCCCTTAAAGCAAGCCATGAGCAACCAGGGTCCAGTTTTGATAAAAGTTCTTTTTTCTCTACTTGAATTGCAACAGTGGAAAGCATCAGTTGGAGCATATAGAGATAACCCAGACAATGGCTAGCTATGTGAAGAGAGCAATAAAAACACAAAATCCCGATTGGAACGACTTGGAGGCAATAATGGAAACATTATTAGATCCCACTGAGATAGACATGGTCAAGCGTGCTGCCTGGAGTACAAGTGAGTCGTTCATAACATCTGGGCAGATTTAAGGAGAAATAAAAGATGTGTTCCCCTTAGAGAACCCCAAGTGGGATCCCAATATACCAGAAAAAAGGGAAGCATTGAAACGCTATCAAAGCTGGGTGGTTTATGGTCTTAAACATGGGGTTCCAAAGGCAATTAATTGGCCAAAAATGTAGGAAGTGAAACAAGATAAAAAGGATCCCCCTCCAGATTTTCTGAACAGGCTAAAAGAGGCCATACAAAAATACACAGACATAGACGTAGAATCAGAGTCAGGGAAAAAGCACTTGGTCTATTTATTTATAGGCCAATCTGCAGATGATATAAGGAAAAACCTACAGAAGGCGGGTGAGGACGAGAATATTGGTGATTTATTGAATATAGCTTGGACAGTCTATCAAAATACAGATCAAAAAGGCAAAAGAAAGGGGCTGGAGCAGGATGGTGACTACCAAAAACATTGCAAACACAATGTCCACTGTGAAAATTACAGATCCAGTTACCATCATGATAAGACTAATGATCTATGTTCTTTTTGTAAAAAGAAGGGGCACTGGAGAAGAGATGGTCCAGACTTGAAGAGGAGAAGTGAATTTCCACCCCCTCCTCCAGCCTCCCAACTGACTTTAAGCCAGAATGCATGAAGGGGACTGGAGAATTCTACCCCAGCAGAACCTCTGGTTGTAACTAAGCTGGGGGGAGAAGATGTGGAATTTTTAGTTGATACAGGTGCTGCATATTCCGTGTTAATCACCTTGGAAGGGAAACTGAGTCGTGATACTGTAACTGTAGTTGGTGCCACAGGGGTAAGTGAAACCAGGCCTTTCTTCAAACCTTTAAGATTTTAATTGGGTAAGCACTGGGGAATTTATCAATTCCTCTATATGCCAAATTGCCCCATGCTTTTATTGGGTAGAGATTTATTAGAGAAATTGGAAGCCAAAATTAAATTCTGTAAGGGGGGTAATAAAGGTTATTATCTCTGACACTAAATATATCGAGGCAGCTGCCTTCTTCATACAGGAGAACCACGGAGAGATCCCTGCAGAGGTTGAGAATGCTGTCATCCCTATAGCGTGGGCTAGGGATTGACCTGGGAGGTCCAAACAAGCAGAACCTGTAAGCATGACGCTCAAGCAAGGAGCAACACCGGTAAGGCAAAAACAATACCCCTTGAAGCTAGAAAGTCGTCAAGGTTTAGCACCCATAATTGAAAAGTTTCTTAAATTTGACCTATTGGTAGAATGTGAGTCCAAATATAACACCCCCATCCTTCCAGTAAAAAAAGCTGATGGTAAGAGCTATAGGTTAGTCCAAGATCTGAGGGCAATCAACAGAATAACTGAGGATATATACCCTGTAGTAGCAAACCCCCATACCTCGTTAACCACATTAACAGAGGAATTAGGGTAGTTTACTGTACTTGATCTAAAGGATGCCTTTTTCTGCGTTCCCGTGCATAAGGACAGCCAAGAGCTTTTTGCTTTTGAATGGGAAAATCCTGAGACAGGGAGAAGAACTCAACTCACCTGGACGGTCCTATCGCAAGGCTATAAAAATAGCCCAAAAATATTCGGAAACCAGCTGGCAAGAGGACTGGAGAAGACAGCAGCCAGAAGGAGTTGTCCTGCAGTATGTAGCAAAAATAATGAAAGAAGTACCCTGAAAACAACATCTATTGTAAATCCTGCTATGTTTCTGTCCTAACTGTACACGGACAAAAGCAGCTTCAAGCGGGATGGAAAACAGATGACAGGGTATGCTGTGACAACCAAAGACGAGGTAATCGAGGCGAAGGCCTTGCCAGCTGATGTGTCATCCCAAAAAGCAGAACTGATTGCACTGACAAGAGCTCTAGAGCTGAGCGAAGGTAAGAAAGTGAATATCTGGACAGATTCTAAGTATGCATTCAGTGTTGTACATGCCCATGGAGCCATCTGGAAAGAGAGAGGGATATTAATTGCACAAGGCAGTGAGATCAAACATGCAGACCAAATCTATGCACTCCTGCAAAGTATTTGGAAGCCAGAAAAGGTATCTATTATGCACTGCAGAGCTCATCAGAAGGGGAAAACAATTCCCAAATTGGGAAATCATTTTGCTGACCAGGCAGCAAAAGGGGCTGCAGAAAAAAGCACTCTAGCAGTAATACCACAGAAAGAAATAGATTTGACAGGGTACACCCCAAAATATGATGAGAAAGACCACCAAATAATTAAATCTCTTAAAGCTGAAATCAAAGAAAGTGGATGGGCTGTTACACCAACAGGACAGGTTGTGGTCACACCCCCACTCCTAAGGGAAATAGCTCTGCGAGAATATGAGGCTACCCACTGGGGAATAGAGAACCTTCTAAAACACCTAAAGAAGGTAGTGATAGGGACAGGTATGACTGAAGTCATGCAATCCATAGTGAGTAAATGTGAAATCTGCAAGCAGAACAACCCTGATACAACCAAGAGGGTGGTGCTATGAGTAACAAAAGCTGGGAACTTTCCTGGAGATTATCGGCAAATAGATTTTGCTGAGTTACCACCGAGGGAGGGGTACAAATACATATTGGTACTGGTTGACACTTTCAGTGGATGGCCTGAAGCTTACCCGTGTCATACTAACACAGCAAGGGAAGTGGTGAAAGCTTTGCTTAATCACATAATTCCAAGATTTGGGGTTCCTCTGGGAATGTCATCAGACAGAGGGACACATTTCATTGCAGAAATAGTGAAAGAAGTATATTGTGTCCTAGGAGTTGTATGGGACCTTCACACTCCCTGTAGACCTCAGGCAAGTGGCAAAGTCAAACGCATGAATGGCACTCTTAAAATGCAAATTGGTAAAATTTGTCAGGAAACATCCATGTCATGGGTTCAGGCTTTGCCTCTAGCTCTGCTGAGGATTAGCATTCAGCCAAGGCGGAGAGATAATGTAAGTCCTTATGAAATATTGTATGGAAGACCATACCAGGCTCCGCACATTCCAGGGAACATTCACATGAGAGGGAAAGTTGATTTACAAAAGTATTTAATTGTTTTAGGCTCTACTTTACAGAAGCTCCAGAAATTCGTCGAGCTTTCCAGGCCCATAGGATTGGACACCCCTGCTCATCAATTCCAACCAGGAGACTGGGTCTACGTCAAATGGTGGGACAATGACCCGCTGCGAGCCAAGTGGAGAGGACCATTCCAAGTCCTGCTGACTTCCTTCACTGCCGTCAAAGTTGCTGGCAAAGGACCCTGGTTTCATTACTCCAGAGTTAGGAAAGCTTCAATTCCTGGAACAATCAGCAAATCAGAACCTGACTCAGATGAAAAAGATGTGGCATAGACTGTTTCTACTGTGCATGTTATCTGTACAATCGGTAACTATTAATTAAGTTTAGAGCCTAATTTACATTTGGCTTTAGTAAAATGCACCTAATATTCTTCGTGAAAGTGAGTGCTAAATTTGCACTATGAATTTGGCTGAAATTCGGAACCAAACCAAAATTCTACATCAAATATCTCTTGACAATGCCTCACTAGATTTGAGAGACATTCTCCACAAACTCACTTCATGGTTACCGTACTGGACCTGGATAAAACAACTGTTTCTATTAGTAATATACATAATCAGTGTTTGTATAATAGCTCATTGCATGAACCAACCATGTTGGTCATGTCTTTGGATAAAGATTAGATGTAAGTAGTAGAGATTGGACAAAATCTTTGAGTTTTGTCCAGTCTCTAAAAAGGGGGCTGATACCTTGGAGTTTTGATTTTTTAAAATTTTGTAGATTTTAGAAGTAGTTACATAGTAAATGTAGATTTTAAAATAGCAGCACATTATCCCTTACCCTTTAACACATCAACCACACATAGCAAACCCTGTTACCAATTCCCCTTAATTCCACTGGCCTGTTTAGTCTCATTTTCAAGGTAGAAATGTAGAGAACACCCTAAAATCTGCGCAAGAAGATATAGCCATAGACTCAACAACCTTCAAGCCTAGAGCTCTGGAAGGCCTCCAAGAACAGTACATGCTCTGAGAAAGATGAAGAAGAGGCAGTCCCAAAACGCCCCCAGACTCAATTCCTGAGAGGTGTGTCTGGGGGCAGAACCTGGGTGGTGGCTGGACAGGGATTGGGTGAAAATCATTATAAATATTGTAAACACCTGTATTCAGGAGCACGTGGTGGTGGTATTCCTGGAAGCCTGGGGGCTCATTAAAGCCTTTGTATCCTTACCTTATCTCCTACCTAATTTGGCCTGGAGTCTTTTTTTTCCTCCACAGCCTTTTAGGCAACACTAATCATCTCCGGGAAGGTCCCTGGCCTTCATTACCCCTAGCACTACTCTCTTGCTTGTATCAGGATTATTTTGCCTGCAGATTTCGCATTTACTTACAGTAGGTTGCAGGACTTTGGTCATACCTGTCCCTATTACTACCTTTCTTCAAATGTTTTAGAAGATTTTCTGTTCCCCAGTGGGTAGCCCCATGTTCCGACAGAGCTACCTCCCTAAGGAGTTGGGGTGTGATTACAAACTATCCTGTAGGTGTAACAGCCCATCCACTTTCTTTGATTTCAGCATTAAGGGACTTAATTAACTGGTGGTCTTTCTCACCATATTTTGGGCTGAACCCTGTCAGATTGATTCTCTTCTGTGGATCTGCTAGGATACCTTTTTCTGCAGCCCCTTTTGCTGCCTGGTTGGCAAAATGATTTCCCAGTTTTGGAGTTATTTTCCCCTTTTGATGAGCTCTGCAATGCATGATAGACACTTTCTCAGGCTTCCAAATACTCTGCAGGAGCGCATGGATTTGGTCAGCATGTTTCATCCCACTGCCTTGGGCAGTTAGTAACCCTCTCTCTTTCCAGATGGCTCCATGGGCATGTGCAACGCTGAATGCATATTTAGAATCAGTCCATATATTTACCTTCTTTCTTTCGCTCAGCTCTAGAGCTCTTGTCAGTGCAATCAGTTCTACTTTTTGGGATGATACATCAGCTGGCAAGGCCTTCATCTCGATTACCTCGTCTTTGGTTGTCACTGCATATCCTGTTATTTGCTTACCGTCCTGCATGAAGCTGCTTCTGTCTGTGTACAGTTCCCAATCTGGGTTTTCCAGAGGCACATCTTTCAGGTCTGGTCTACCTCTTCAATGGTCTGCAAACAGTCATGCTCGGGCACACCATCAGTCAATGTTGAGGACAGAAACATAGCAGGATTAACAATAGATATTTTTTTCAGGGTAACATCATCCTGTTCCAACAACACAACCTGATATTTAAGCATTCTGCTAGGGGACAGCCAGTGGCCCCTGTAGGGGTTAACAGCAGGTCTGTTAGTTCCCTGGAAGAAGAGGTTGACTTGGCAAACTTTCGCGTGTATCCTTGAAGATAAGTAAGTCTTATACACAGCCTAATTAAAGAACAAAGACAGACTGTAAGTCCATAAGTTCAGGGTGTGAGAATCACAAGCTTAACCTTGAACATCTCCAAGTATCTCATGATTACTGCCAAATGTATCAGCAATAATGAATAGCCAATTAAAGCATTGCTTGCTTGCTGCTTCCTTATTGCTTTGAAAAAGATATAAAAAGGAGCTGAGAAAAATAAAGACGAGCTTTCTTACATTTCCCTGAATCAACCTTCATGTGTGTTTTTATCAACCATCACGACATAACAGCAACAGGCCCCCCTTTTGTTCAAGCACAGCTTGGACTGCATGGGGTACATACATGACAATGCGCTGTACAAGGGTGAATTTTCAGGCCTCTTGGATCAGGACAACAGTTGCTGCTACAGCTCTCAAACAGCCCGGCCACTCTTGGCTGACACTGTCTAGCTGTTTGGAGAAGTAGGCCACAGCCCTTCGCTGGTTTCCCAGGGTCTGTGACAGTACCCCCAGAGCAACATTCAGTTGCGCATATGTGAACAGTTCAAAAGGCTTAATTAAGTCTGGTAGTCCCAATGCTGGAGCTGACATTAAAGAATGTTTCAGCTGTTTAAATGTGGCCCTGGTTTCATCTGTCCATGCCACGATTCCTTCCTTGGCCTCTTTTAGTGCTCCATATAGGGGTTTGACTAGTAACACATAGTTAGATATCCACAGGCAACACCATCCTACCATTCCTAGGAAAGCCTGCATTTCTTGTACAGTGTTGGGCTCTGGAAGATGACAGATGTCTTCTTTCCAGTCTGTGCTGAGTTGTCGATGTCCACAGTAGATCTCAAGCTCCAAATGGATGACTATTTCCTTTGCAATCTGTGCCTTTTCTTTTGAGAGTCTATACCCACAGTCCCAAAAAGTTTAAAAGACTTACTTAGTATATCGCCCACATATAGCAGGACAACTACTTCTGGCTGCTGCCTTCTCCAGTCCTCCAGTTCTTTTGCCAGTTGGTTTCCGAATATAGTTGGACTGTTCTTGTAGCCTTGGGGTAGAACCACCCAGGTGAGTTTTCTCCCTATTTCAGGATTTTACCATTCAAAAGCAAAAAGCTCTTGATGGTCTTCATGCATGGGAATGCAGAAGAAGGCATCTTTAAGATCAAGCACAGTAAACCACCCTAAATCATCTGTCAATGTGGTCGATAAGGTATATGGATGGGCCACTGTTATTTTGTTGATTGCCCTTAGATCCTGCAACAATCGACAGCTCTTACTTTCAGCCTATTTTACTGGTAGGATGAGGGTATTGTATTTGGATTCACATTCTACCAATAGGTCAAATTTAAGAAACTTTTCAATTGGGGTGCCAATCCTTTATGGCTTTCTATCTTCAAAGGGTATTGTTTTTGTCTTACCAGTGTTGCTCCTGGTTTGAGTGTGATGCTTACAGGTTCTCCTTGTTTGGACCTCCCTGGTCAATCACTAGCCCACACTATAAGGATGACAGCATTCTCAACATCTTCAAGGATCTCTCTGTGGTTCTCCTGTATGAAAAAGGTATTGCCTTGATATATTTAGTGTCAGGAATTATGAGTTTTATGCCCCCCCTTTGCAAAATTTAATTTTGGCTTCTAATTTCTGTAATAGATCCCTACCCAGTAAAGGCTTAGGAGAGTTTGACATAGAGAGGAATTGATTAGTTACCCAGTGCTTACCCAATTTGAATTTCAAAGATTTAAAGAAAGGGCTTGTTTCCCTTACCCCTGTAGCACCAACCACTTTTACAGTATCATGACTCAGTTTCCCTTCCAAAGTATTTAACACAGAGTATGCTGGGTCTGTATCCACCAAGAATTCAACTTCTGCCCCAGCCCCAGCTTAGCTACAACCAGAGGTTCTGCTGGGGAAGAATCCTCTGGTGCCCTTCAGTCCCCCTGTCCATCCTGGTCCAGAGCCAGTTGAGGGACTGGGTTTTTCTTTTTATTCAAGTCTGGACACTCCTATCTCCAACGTCCTTTCTTTTTGCAGAAATCACACCGGTCAAGAGAGGGAGAGGTACCCTTTTTCCGATTGTTTCCCCTTACCATGCTGGCATTTACATTTACAACACCTATGGTGGGCATTGTATTTGAGGCGTTCATGGCAGTTACTGCATTTGTGGGGTGTGTGGCAGTCATCTGCCACCACCTCCAGCACTTTTGCCTTGCCTTTCTGATCCCTATTCTGTTACACCATTGTATCTGTGCTTAATTAGACACTGCTACTGTTGGTCTGTGTTTGGCCCAGCCACCTGTGAGAGTTTGTTCTTTTCCTGCCAAGTTGTGGAAAAACAGGCACTGATAAGAGAGAACTTCGTCCTTGAAGGCAGTACTTTGCATAAACTAAAATTAATTGGTATCTCACTATGGGCTGATGGCCCTCCAAGGGCATATGAAGGAGAAAGTGAAGAGGAGGGTGATGAAGTAAGCCCCCAGACTCATTTAGGGAAGACTCCCCAAGGTGTATCACGCAGGCGTGGGGAAATTCCAATGTACACACACATGCGCAGAAGGGGTACCACTTACATAACAGGGGGAGGGACTGAAGGCCTCTAGCTGGGCAGTGCTGGCCACACCTGCCCAGGTAGACATCACCAGCAAATTGGATAAAAAAGCAGATGGCTCGTGCTCAGGGGGACTCACGCTTCACTCAAAGGACCATGTTGCCTTTTTGCGGGGATGCCCGCTATGTGTGAGCCTGCTGCCCCTCTGAGACCACAGCTACTACAGATAATTCTTGGCATTCAGAGTTGGTAAGACAACCTCGTAAGTAACACCTGTGTGAGCGGGGGTTTTACTGGGGGCTTATCTCCCTTCTCTTTCCTGTCTCTCGGTTTCTCATTTTGTTGGCTACTTCTTTGTAATAAACACTGGGTTTTTTGCGCTTTCAACGGTGTTTTAGTTTCTTTTTTGGCATCCCTCTGAACCCTCCCTGGAACATAATTTGGTGACGAGGATGGGATGCCGAGCATGAAACACACCATTGTTGGGGTAAAGGGTGGACTCCGCAAGTGGGGTATATAGTTGGTAGTCATGCCACTTATTGCTTAAAAGAAAGGCAGGATCTGCAGGAGGGTGCATAGCCTGGTGAGTGCGCTGCCTCTTACTGAGAGGGTCAGGACCCGCCAGGGGGAGAATACACCCCACGGGGCTGCACTATTTTTCTTATAGTGAACCGAGACCTGGGGAGGGAAGTTACACTCCCCAGGGCTGTGCCGGTCATGATGTAGTCGAACCAGAACCCGGAGGGGGAGAGGACTCTCTCCGCGGGGCTGTGCCATGTTTCTTATAGTTAACCAGAACTGCAGGGGAGTATGAGGACACACCCCGTGGTGCTGCTTCACTTATTGCTGAGAAAAGTGGGACCTACATAACTTTTGGGGCTGCACTGCTTGTGTTTGGGGGGGGGACAGGCTAGAGAGTGTAGGTGTCACCCCATGCTTTTTGTTGTTCTCGTGCTAATTGTGTTGTCTTCCTGTTGTGTCGTTGTGAGCTCGCGGTGTTAACAGTACCATGGTATATTACTTGTTAAATGGAAGTTTTTTCTTAGACCCTACAGTTATGGTGTGTGCAGTGTTGTCTGGTTGCTGTCCGGTGGGACTCTTCCTGAGTTGAGTGCTGCTGTGTGTGGGCGTGTTGGGGGCTATGGGTAGTGGAAAGGAGCATGAGTTTGTTGGTCGAGGTGTTGAGGCCCTGGGGTGGGGGTCCGGGAGGTGCCTTTCCTGTTGGGCGTCCTGGATGGATGCGGGAGCATTGGTATGCGCTCTGGGGATCATTTGGAGGCTGGGCTGAGGCCAGGCCACCATGCAGGAGCCATGGGGGCTGGCGGGGGTGGGTTTTTTGTGCTTTCAATGGTGTTTTAGTTTCCTTTTTGGCATCCCTCTGAACCCTCCCTGGATCAATCATCCAAGCTATATCCAATAATTTACCGATCTCTTCCCTCTCATCTGACTTTTGCAGCTTTTTCCTTATATTGTCTGCAAACTGACCTATGAACAAATAGACCAAGTGTGTTTTCCCAGGGTCTGAATTGAGGTCCACATCTGTATATTTTCATACAACCTTTTTAATCTATTCAAGAAATCTGTCGGAGATTTAATCTTGTCTTGCTTCACCTCATATGTTTTTGACCAATTTACTGCTTTTGGAATAGCATGTCTTAAACCATACACCACCCAATCCCGATAGTGTTTCAATGCTTCCATTTTTTCTGGTAAATTGGGATCCCATTTCAGATCCTCTAAATGGAATATATCCTTGAGTTCCCCTGTGAGCTTCCCAGATGCCAATAATGTTTCAATCACAGTTCGAGCAGCTTGCTTAACCATTTCTTTCTCTGTACTATCAAGTAATCTATCCATTATAGCCTCTAGATCATACCAGTCAAGATTTTGTGATCTTATTGCTCTTTCTACACAATTAGCTACCTTCTCTGGATTCTCTCCATATTCCCCAACTGAGGATTTCCATTGCTGTAACTCAGAGAAAAAGGAACCCTTATCAAAATTGGTCCCTGGTTACTCATGGCCTGTCTCAGGGAGGTTTTATGAATATTTTTCCCTTTTTAGTTCTAGTTGTCCTGGCCACAGGGCCTGGATAAGACATAGCCTCATGTATCCTTCTCCCCCTTCCCTTTGCAGTTGCAGCAGAGATTTTTTTCTTTTTTCGATTTTACTACTGTAGCCCTACCATTGTTTAGGTTACCAGCGATGTCTTGGAATAAATTAAAGAGGCCAATTTATAATAATAAGTAAATTTATTAGCAAACAATAGGTAAGCAATTCCAGCGTGCCAGGGGAGCCGCAAGAACAAAAGGTTCTCCCAGCAACTCACCGCTCCCAAACTCTCAAACTTCCCTTTTGTATCTTCCCGGCTCCCGTATGCAGTCTTTTGCGCATGCTCAGTGCCCAGGTTCTTCCCCATACATAGTCCTGGGCTGTGTTTTCAGCGCACGCGTAGTTCCGTGGGCTGGGGTCTCCCGTGATGAAGGCTATAGTCTTCCTCTGTGTCCGCAAAATGACCCCGTGCTTGGAACATGCGTATTTAGTAGGTATTTTCCTCCCTTTCTGGTCTTATCGGCACTCGTTTATCATTTTGACTCCTTGTTATTTCTAGAAAAGCAGATCTGTGTGAGAAATAAATGAAACGGTTTTATTACAAGCAGGGTTTCCATGATTGCCTCATGATGAGGAGTTTGTGATCAGGGGTGTTCTACAGTTGCCTATGGCTGCAGTTCTGTTGCAGCCATGACCTGTTAATAGTTGTGATCATGTTACTGTTGCTTACTATTGCTGTGTAGTGGCGAACTGGGAAGCCTGTAAGACAATGAGACCAGCCAGGGCTCATTGCCAAGGGACCACGCGGCCGGGACAAGGAAACAATCTAATAGGTTAATTAAAACGACCAATGGACTGCAAAAGAGAAGTGTGAGCCCGCCCTGAGAGACCCAATTGGGCTCAAGAAAAGGCTATATTGCCTTTTAGGGAAGAAAGAGAACAGAGCAGAGCTGAGCATGGGAGGGACAGGGGAACAGTTATGCAAATTGAGAGACCTTAAAAGAACTGCCCCCCCCCATCTCGTGTGTGCTCTCGGGTCCTGGCACGAGGCAAACCTGACCGCACCCAGCGCGCGCTGAAAATAAAGTTCTTTGTTTCACTTTATTTGGCCGTCTTCGAAATTTTAATTTGAGATATTTCTCACATCTGTACCTCTGGTTTGTCGGATTAGGTTTATTGCTGAGTTCTGCTAGTTGTGTTAACAGAGTGTAGTTAATTTATTACGGTCCGGGGGGGGGGGGGGCTACCGGGCGTCAGGCTGACTCCCCTTACTGTCTGCCCAGCCTCGGAGACAAACGGTCAACAGCTGTCCTTGCTGGGAAGTCCCCAGCTCTCCCAGCTAGAATGTCCTTCCAAAACAACCCCCTCCCAGCCCGACCGCGGGGACCAGCGGAAGGGGGGCAAAGCGGGTATCGCGGCAGTCCCAGGGAACACCAATCGAGCCCCCCTGGCTGCCGCGGCCGCGACTCAAAGGCGCCTGGCAGCTGAGTGGGAATACACACGAAAATCACACATCAATGCCCTGAAGCTTTACCAAGCCTAACCAAAATCTCTTTTATTACAGCCGGGGAGATGCAAGGGATTTTGTTACCCGTGCATTCCACTGAGTAAAGAAACACAACAGCTTTTTATACATTTGAAGGAGTGAGTTTCAAAATTATCTATCATATACACTCTTTACAAAGTCTGCCTTATCTAAATAGACATTTGGTTGCCGAAGTCCTATTCTTACTACTATAGAGTAGTTGTTATAGGTTACTAGCAGTAATTTAAGAAAATTTGAGAAAGCAAATGCAAAATAACAAGTCAATTTATTAGTAAGCGGTAGATGAACAATTACGGCGCGTCGGGGGGGCTGCTTAGAACACAACTCACCCGTCCCCGACTTCTCAACTTTCCTTTTTGAACCCCCTGGGCTCCCGTGTAGACATGCTCAGTACTTAGGTTCTGATTCATCCAGAGTCCGGGGCATGTGCTCTTCGCACATGCTCAGTTGCAAAGTTTTTCCCATACATGTTCCCGGGCAGTGCTTTTCGGCGTCCGTGGGCTGGGGGCTTTGCGAGGAAGATTTCTCCTCTTCCTCTGTGGCCGCTAGATGACCCCAGCTTGGAATATGCGCATTTAAAAGGTATTCTCCTCCCCTCCCAGGCTTATCACATTCCTAAATCACTTTTGACTTCTTGTTTAGGGGGGAGCCTCCATGTCGCCTTGGATGATGTTATCAGGGTACTGTAAATTACAGAGTCAGACTGCCCCCCCTTCCACCATCAACCTTGGGAACAAACGGCAGTTTGTTAACAGCATTCCACAGTTATGTGGGGAATGCATATTTTTACTAAGCTTAAAAAAACCCTTTAAAATGTATATATGTAGCTTTAACAGCCATAAGAGAAATACATATAGAAATCGCACATCCATAGCATGAAGTGTTAGTAAGCTTAACAAAAACAATCTAAAAAATATATAGTTTATCACAGTAGTTACAAAAAGTTTTATCATTTCAAACAGCTTAGGTTTCCCCCGACCCCTCTTCTGTCTCCCTTGCGATGCTACATGCTAGAAGTTTTTCTCGCTTTCCCTGACAGTCCTTTTTGTTTACATAAGCTAGCTTTATCAAAATTGCCCACAATTTGGGCAGCAACTTTCTTTCAAGCAGTTACAATTTTGCAAAATCACACTTAACATATCTAAATTTTACTAAAATAGCTAAATTTTTATTGTATTTTATCTTTATTTCAAAACGGGGGAAGGGCCCACCTTTGCCTCCTCTTGGAAGATGAGAGGGCCTCTCTCCACCTCAGGGAACCCATTTCCCCATGGTATGGGGGGAAAGGTGGAAATGCAAGCCCTGGCTGTGCACCCCCCCCCCCCATCCCCTGCTTTCGGAATGGGAAAATCTGCATACCAGGGCGGGGCAGTTGGAATGATCTCGCCCCTAGTGTACTCAGTGGAGGCATAAGGACTGTAGGAGACCGGAAGTTGGAATGCAGAAGAGGTGACTCTGTAGCTCCGCCCATAATGGCGGAGCCCGAAGGACCAGTTTCGGTCGGGGTGGCAAAGCATCCGCAAGTGCCGTTTCCACTCCTCCGCCTGCAGCGGCAGCCACTTTGACTGCACCTGTCCCCTGTCCCGTGGTGGCAACTCCCGCTGGACCCGCTGCTTCGGCAGTGGCCACTCCCACCGGTCCGGTGGCTCCTGCCGCTCCGGCAGGGCCTGCGCCTACCTGACCTGCACCCTCCCGGCGGCAGCGCCTGCAGCAGCCCCTGCCCCAGCGCCCACCTGACCTGAGGCAGCCGCAGATCGCATAGCCCCTGCAGCAGTCCCCGCCTGTCCAGGGCTTCCCCCTCGCAAATCGGGAGCAATTAAAAGATCTAAATCCTCATTGGTCGGGCTATTAATGTAAATTTGACTGATGGAATCATGCTTCCCACGGTGTTTCCTACTTTCTCTCTCTAAAGCCGTTACTGAGAGCTCCACCTCTGCTGGGGGCTTTCTCTGGTTTATATTCCCTCCTCCACTCTGGACAATTAAAAAAAGCCAGAAATAACTGCATACGCAACTTCATTCCACCTCTCCTCCTTATGGAGAATCGACATAAGCTGTAACAGGGTATTCATTTCAAAAGAGCCAAACTTTGGCCAGATCTCCCCTTTGTGCACTCTTTGTCACAGCCACATATTTATAGATAACCGACATAATTCCTGCCTCTTTAGAGATGTTTCAGTCAAATGCCTCCAGTGCCAAAAAGCCAAGGCTAAAGGAGATCCTTTTGGAATCTCAAATGGCAGCCAAAACTTCCCAGCATTGGAAACTTGTGACCTCAAGATTACCAACCAAGCTCTCTCTTCACCTACCACCAGAAATTCCAAGTAAGGGGAGGCTATTTTAATGTACAAAAGGCATCCCTTTTCCTTTCAGCCGTACCAAGCCAATACAGAAACCCCCGGACCAACAATGGTGGTACAATCCACCATCCACCGTCCCTGCCCTGCCTTACAGAAGTTTGATATGAAATGGGTTAATGGGGTTGGGTATGTGCTAACTACTGTGCTAAAGGGTGGCATATCATACAGCTACATTAAAATCTACACTTACTATACAACTACTTCTAAAATCTACAAAAAGCTAAAAAATTCAAAAAGCTCAAAGGTATCACTACTGACCTGCTCCTCGGCTGTGGAAAGACTGTCCAAGACTGGACAGACTTGAAAGACTTGAGCAAGTTAGAGAGAAAATGTCCCCTTGCCCTGCCAGTATGGACCAGAGTCTGCTATTGGTGGCAAGAGCCCTCCTGCTCAAGTGAGAGGGTACACACCATGAGGTAACGTGTTTTTACCTGCATGACCACAGAGAGGACATGAGGAAATGGCATGGAAAACCCACCTCAGCTCTAGCAGCATGGGTACGTGAGCTGAGACGAAGAACAACCACCACAGGAAATTGTTCAAGGATAAATGCCACTCCAGTGTCTCGTGGGCAAGTCTTCAGGCAGAATATGAGTGCTGATGTTACTTCTGATCCTCCTGGAGGGACCTCCAGGTCATATTTGCAAGATGTGAGCAACGAGTACTATGACCAGGACTAAATGGGCCCCGTCTTCAGCCAGGTGGAGGAAAGGGACAATCAGACTGTGTGGATCCAATGGCCTGGCACATCAAACCTGCAAGACTATAAGGCTTTAGTTGAAACTGGCACAAAATGTACCCTGATGCCATCAAGATATGTAGGGGCAGAATCCATCTCTATTTCTGGGGTGACAGGAGGATCCCAACAGCTGACTGTACTGGAAACTGAAGTGAGCCTGACTGGGAATGAATGGCAAAAACACCCCATTGTGACTGGCCCAGAGGCCCTGTACATCCTTGGCACAGATTACCTCAGGAGAGGGTATTTTCAAGGACCCAAAAGGGCATTGCTGGGCTTTTGGGATAGCTGCTGTGGAGACAGGAAATTAGACAACTGAATACCTTGCCTGGTCTCTCAGAGGACCCTTCTTCTGTGGGACTGCTGAGGATCAAAGAACAACAGGTACTAATTGCTACCACGACAGTGCACCATAGGCAATATGGCACCAACTGGATTTCCATGACCCCCATCCATGAGATGATTCATGAATTGGAGAGCCAGGGAGTGGTCAGCAAGACTTGCTCACCCTTTAATAGTCCTATATGATCATAAATCCAATGGAGAGTGGAGACTGACAGTAGGCCATCGTGGCCTGGACCAAGTCACACCACTGAGTGCTGCTGCGCCAGACATGCTCTGGAAGTTCAATATGACCTGGAGTGTGCCACCAAGTGGTGCCACCATTGACATTGCTAATGTGTTTTTCTCCATTCCTTTAGCAGCAGAGTGCAGGCCACAGTTTGCTTTCACCTGGAGGCAAATCCATTACACCTGGAACTGACCATCCCAGGGATGAAAACATAGCCCCACTATTTGCCATGGACTGATCCAAACTGCACTGGAACAGGATGAGGCTCCAGAACACTTGCAGTACATTGAGATCATCATCATAGGGGGCAACACAGCAGAGGAAGTTTTTGAGAAAGGGGACAAGATAATCCAGAACCTTCTGAAGGCCAGTTTTGCCATAAAACAAAATAAGGTCAAGGGACCTGCCCAGGTGTTAGAGTTTAGACCTGACTCCCCGCCAAGTCCCCAAGACTATAGCAAAAACCTCCTCCTCCCTTCTCCTCTTAGGGCAAAGGAAAAAACTATAGAAACTGAAGAACCCGAAACCAACCGAATTATATCAAAATATATATTTTTACATATATCACAGTTATATACAGTTAGAATACTATGTACATAGTAAAAGGAACCCCGAACACCTCCCGAAGGGAAAGGGAAAAGGGAAAGGGAAAAGGGAAAACAGATATGCACAATCAATAAAGAACTAGTAAAAGAAAATCTTAGTACTCTCTTTTAGGTAGTAGAATCGTGCCAAATGACTGCCAGCATCCTCCACCTCCCAAGGCCTACAAGACCTCGCTAGGCCTCACTCCTCCACACAAGTAGGACCAACAGCAGAGAACCTGCGCCTTCAGATCCACCTGAAGAGAAGAGAGAAGAGGCTTTTCTCCCTTCTTATTTATACCCTGGTTTATGTAAAAATCGTATGGAATACTGGGAATATGACTATTTCCTTTCCTTCGTTACAAGCTGGTTGTCAGGAAGGCCTAGACAAAAACTATCACACCAGGAAATTCAGTTTTAGGAGTAAAATGGCACGTGACATTCGCCAACTTCCAATTTTCTAGGACCTCCCCAGTGAGCCAGGGCTGTTGGTAAATGATGGAGAGCAGCTTGGCAAGCTCTTCTGCCAGCTCCCTCATCACCCTTGGGTGGATCCCATCTGTTCCCATAGACTTGTGAGGATCGAAGTGGCTCAGCAGGTGGCTAACTGTTTACCCCGGATTACATGGTCAACCAAATAGCAGCTATGTCCCCACCAACTAACAAGAAGGAAACACAAGCTTTCCTAGGTGCTATGTGTTTTTGGAGAATGCATATTCCAGATTACAGTCCAATTGTAAGCCCTGTCTATCATGTGACACAGAGGAAGAATGACTTCAAGTGGGGTCCTGAACAACATCAGGTTCAGTGAACTTGAATGGGAAAACCCAATCACCCAGGGATCTTGGAAGTAATCATGAACTGTCTCGACGGCAAATATTTTGGACTATCAGCATCAGAGGAGGAAAAGGTGAAACATGCTGACTGGTCCCCTCTATGTCCAACTACCAGAAAATGAAAAGCGATATGCTATCTTTACTGACGGTTCCTGCTGTATTGTAGGGATACATCGAAAATGAAATGCTGCCATATGGAGTCCTACATGGCAATTTGCACAAGCTATTGAGGGTCAAGGTGGATCAAGTCAGGCTGCGGAGCTGAAAGCTGTCCAGTTGGCTTTAGATATTGCTGAATGAGGGAAATGGCCAGCACTCTACTTCTACACTGACTTGTGGATGCTGGCAAATGCTCTGTGGAGGTGGTTGGACTGATGGAAAAAGACCAATTGGCAGTGCAGAGGGAAACCCATCTGGGCTGCTGAACTGTGGCAAGACATCGCTGCCCAGGTAGAGAAGTTGGCTGTAAAAGCGCGTCATGGGGATGCACACATGCCCAAGAATTGGGCTACCAAAGAACATCGCAACAAAGGATAGGTGGATCAGTGTCTCAGGTGGATCTGGACTAGCAACATAAGGGTGAATTATTTCTGGCTTGGTGGGCCCACGATGCCTCAGGTCATCAGGGAAGAGATGCAACATACAGATGGGCTCATGATCCTGAAGTGGACTTAACCATGGACACTGTCCCAAGGTTATCCATAACTGTGAAACATGCACTGCAATCAAGCAGGCCAAGCGGGTACAGCTCCTGTGGTAGGGGCAGCAGTGGTCAAAATATAAATATGGGGAGGTTTGGCAGATTGTCTGTGTGTTTCTTTGAATACATCTTTGCAGTCAGATGTGGGAGGAACATGATAATGTGTGAGCAATTTATATTGTGTGTTGTACTTTTATAAACTTTTATATAGTTTTATAGATACTATAAGTTATATGTGGGAGGAACATAATGAATGTGTGAGCAATTTATATTGTGTGTCGTGGTTTTGCCCCCTCAGCCCATCCCTGGGGCTGATGATGGTTTTGTCCAGGTAATTTCCGGACAAAAAGACCAATCAAAAGTCCAGAAACGCCTTTGCTAATTACATCTTCAAGAAAACGGAAGAGAAGGTTGTTGGCGCAGTTGGAATTAGAGAAGCAGCAGCCATGTAGGGGAGAGGAGTATCGGGCCCGAACAGGGCCAGACTCCCTCCTCCCCCGGCTTGGGCTGGGGGGGGAGCAGGTGCAGCACTGAAGTCCTCCCTTCTCTCTTGTAAGAGAGTGAAGAGAAAAAAAAGTTTAAAAGACGGACTGCTTGGACAGAAACCGCTGTGGAAGAATTCCAGCCGAAAGATAACGGAGTTTCCAAGGTCGAAGCTGGCAGCTGAAACTGCAGCAAGAAAAGTAAAGTGCGAAAGGGGGGAGGCTTGTTTCCCCCCTGCCTTTCTGCTCTCTCTCTCCTTAGCAGGGAAAAGACTGAAAATAAATCCCTGCCACCTGTAAAAGTTTGTTAGAGTAAGGAGACTCCCCATGCAGCTAATAAAGAAGTCTGTGGATGTACTAAAGAGAACCGAGGCTTCATGAGAAGGACTGAAGTGAGGCAGAGTCCTGGTGGAGATTTGCAACCCTGAGGGAAACCTGTACTGAAGCAGTGACGACTCAGGTGAGATACTGAGATCCGTGCGTGTGTGGATCCATACTGCTGTTGAAGTTTTTGTGACTCTGAGAAATCTCACGCTGGAGCGAGATGGCCCATGTGAGATGCTGGAACCCGTGTGTGTTTGGGATCCATGCTAGACCCATGCCGAGAAGTCTATCAAAGACTGTTCTCCCATGGGGAGGGACCTCCATAGGGAAACAGAGGTGGACTCTTAAACCATTATCCCCTGTAACCCTGTGGAAGAAGATCCATAGTAAGCAAGTGTCCCCTTGCAAGCCTATGGAAAAAAAACCCTTCAGGACCTGAGTAATCTCCAGCCTTCAGTCTTAGCCCAGGAGGGGGTAAGCCCAGCCCTGGAAGCCAACACAGAACGAGAGAGAGAGAGAAGAAGTTCCAACTGCAATGAAAGTGTGCTGCTGCTGAGGATCTGTTACTAGAGGGAGAGAACTGAAACTCCAAAGATACAGAATGAGACTACTTCTTCTCCTTGGACTAGTATAAAAAGGGAAGAAGTATTTCTGTGTATATATAGCATTTCAACTTGAGTAGAAATTGTTATATAGTTCTTTAGTTTTTAACTTATTAGTAGTTTTTATTTTACTAGTAATAAATGTTTATACTGTTTTCCCCAAGT
>NW_020956578.1:47563-69314 GCF_003031625.1 Empidonax traillii
TGAGTAGAAATTGTTATATAGTTCTTTAGTTTTTAACTTATTAGTAGTTTTTATTTTACTAGTAATAAATGTTTATACTGTTTTCCCCAAGTCCTGTCTCTCTTTTGTCTGCAAATACCTTCTCTCAACTAGTAGTAATTATGTGGGGGGTGGAAAGCAAAATTGACCCAGAGCAAAACCACGACAATTGTGTGTGGTACTTTTATAGACTTTTATAAACTTTTACATAGTTTTATAGGTACTAGAAGTTATAGGTCCCAAGATGGCTACGGGTGTCTTTTTGAGAACAAAGAAAAATTGTTGCCAAGAAGAAGGTGGAGTTTGTTAAAGTAAACTATTGCCTTGTTATCTGTTAATAACCAATTATAAAGGTATTTGTAATGGATGTTTACAACTGGACAGTGACCTCTAACCAATTGTATGCTTCTTGTCACAAGACCCTGTGTAGAGATGCTATAAAAACTCTGAGCTATCCCAATAAAGCGGACATATTTTAGATCTCATAGGTCGTGTATGTATGTCTCCGGTGCCTCCCCGCCAAAACGTGGCGTCCGAAAACAAGGACTGCTGCCTCCTGGAAAGTGGCCAGGACGGTCTTAAAAGCAATTTTTGCTGCCTCTCTGCGATTTTAGACAAGAGATGGTGTTAAAAGTGGCTTGTGGAAATCAGGACTTCGAGTTCGCTGTACGATCGGGACGTGGAAGCGAGCTGGACGAAGGAGGGAGAAGCTGGCTGGAATTCCGGTGACGTTACCCCAGCGTCTGGAATTGAAAATCCACGGTAAGCAGTGTTTTGGAATTTTTGCCCTGGCCAGGCAAGCAGCCAGAAAGGGGAAACCAGATGGGGAACGCCCTCTCAAAAGAGGAGGAAGCAGTGGAAAAGTTTCTCCAAACTATCCTTTATAAAAAGGACTTTTATTATGAACGTGCCACCCTTAGAGGGTTGTTGGAATGGTCCGAGGCAAAGGACCTTATCCCCAATGTTTCTGCTGCCTTTGAAGTATCTACCTGGGACGCTGTGGGTCGGAAACTTTGGGAAGAGACCGCAAGAGGGTCTAAAGTTGTTAAAAAGTTTCCTACTCTGTGTCGTCTGCTGGTGGTTGCACTGCGGGAGGCGGGAGCCGAGAGGCGAGTGTCTCTGTCTGTGCGCGCAGCTTTAGATGGTGGGAGCAGGGCAGAAGCGAAAGTTTCCGAGAGTAGAACTTCTGCGAATCAACTGGCGTTCGGCACTGCGACCGCACCCGCACCTATGGCGGCGAGAAAGCAGCTTGACTTGGTTCCCGGTGCGGTGGGGGGAGCAGAAGCCGTGGAGAGCGAAGGCGGCGCGGAGCCAGCAGCCCCAACGGTCACTGCGCTTGCGCTGCCCGCAGCTCCCCCCCTCCCCGCAGTCCCCGCGTTGCCCATAGCAACATCGTCTGGGGGCACGCCTGCATCTGCAGGTGAGCCTGCGCAGTCTGTCATCGCAGCGGGACCTTCTGCGCCTGCACCCGCAGCGCCACCAGCGGTAACCATCGCGCATGCGTCCGGCACGGAGCCAGCCGTTACGTCATCACCAGCGGCAACTAAGAATGAAGTGCAGGCACTGACAGTCGCATCTTCGCTGAAATGTCATCTCTCTCAAACCCAGAAGAACGTGAATCAACTCATTTTTCGGAACACCGGGACAGCCCCCAGGACCGAGGGTATGAAGCACAGCAGCGCAGAGAGTGGCGAGAGCGGCGGCGGCGCACAGAGGTCTTATCTCCCCTACGCCACAGTGGCTGTACCCCGGCAGCAAAAGAGGCGTCAACAGTGCAACCCAGCCCCTCGGAGCGGCTGGGAGGGTGGTTGCACAGGAGGAAGCAGCTTCTGTGGCTGCTCCAGTGGGGCATTAGGGGCCCTTGGACTAAAAAAAAAAAAAAAAAAAAATTCTAAATTGTTTAAATTGATATTTTAAGTTTTGCAGTTTACAGGTTGTTTTTTCTTTTTTTTCTTCAGTAAAACTTCGAATTATTATTGGTTAATACAAAAGGTATATGACTTGAAAGGCTTAAAATAATTTTTTCACAAGTCATATCATACAAACTGCTTTGCCCTGTAAACAGGTTGCTCTGGAACGGTACAAAAGGTGTTCCTGTAATAGCTTTAATTTGTTTATCAAAGCCCAATTGGTCTTTATTAGAGGGAGTGTTTCCTAATATGTATACGATATGTGTATGAATTCTTATGGCAATTATTTAACTGCTGACCATCAGGAACAGAAAAATGGTGAGAACTTTTAAACAGAAAATACAGATGGCTCATGCTCAAGGTTTTCAGGCTTTACATGAAGGCCAACGTTGCCTTTTGCAGGGACGCCTGCTATTTTTGTGAAGCCTGCTGACCCGTAGAAGATGAAGCCTCTACTATGGGGAGTTGCATATTAATCGTATTATAACCAAAAACAAAAGCTTCACTGTGTGAAAGCATGTGTGAATGCGGTATGGATGAGGTGGCCACCTTATGACTGTTTGAAAGACAATTGTGTGCAAGAGAAAAGTATTGTGTGGGTTTATATATCCATATATATATATATGTTTGTGGACTTGGTAATGCATTACATAGATATTAAGAGTTTTTAACCAAAGAGTATTTTTTACATTGTAAGGACCTCTAGGTAGAGAGTTCAGTACTCTCTTGTTAAGACATTCATTTTTGTCTCGTCAGGGAATTTTTGTGGTGCCAGGAGTGATAGATGCTGATGCTACAAGAGTCATCAAAATAATGGTATATACTTTAACTCCACCAGTTTTCATTCCCGCTAACAGCAAAATAGCACAGCTGGTACCTTTCAAGGCAATGGTGCCCAAGGCAGAATCACGGATTCGAGGGGATCAAGGTTTTGGTTCCACAGGTCCTCCTGAGGTGATGTTAGCCATAGACATAAAGCAGGGAGAACCTGAGGAGAGTGTAGTTGTACAGCATCCTAATGGTCAGTCCAACACTATGACTATGCTTGTTGATACTGGAGCAGATGTTACCATCATCCCCAGGCACAAATGGCCTAACACCTGGCCCGTGGTGATGGCACCTGCAGGAGTGAAAGGGGTAGGTGGTGTACAGCAGACGTGGATCAGTAGAGATGTGGTAAGTTTTCGTTTTTCTGACGGTGCATCAGTGAGTACAAGGCCCTATGTGTTATCTTTGCCAGTGGGTTTGATAGGTCGAGACCTGCTAGATCAGATGGGAGCACGCCTGGTTACCTCTCCTTTTCAGGAGCGGCCATTGAAAAGCAGCCAACCTTGAAGCTGAAGTGGAGAACAGAAAAACCCATCTGGGTCGATCAATGGTCGCTGAAGGAAGACAGGCTGCAAATAGTACAACAACTGGTTCAGGAGCAATTAGATGCAGGTCACATTGTTCCATCTACAAGCCCATGGAATACTCCTATATTTGTCATTCCAAAAAAGTCAGGAAAATGGAGACTATTGCATGATCTACGAGCTATTAATGCAGTCATAGAGGATATGGGAACCTCACAACCGGGTTTACCCTCCCCTACAATGATTCCACATGATTGGGCTATACTGATAATAGATCTAAAAGATTGTTTCTTTACTATCTTCTTGCATCCAGATGATACTGCAAAATTTGCCTTTACAGTGTCCTCAGTGAACAAAGCAGAACCAGCAAAAAGATTTGAATGGGTTACTCTTGCACAGGGGATGAAAAATTCACCTGTGATGTGTCAGCTCTATGTTGCTTGGGCTTTGCAGCCATTTTGTAATCAGCATCCTGAGCTATTGGTTTATCACTACATGGATGATATTTTAGTAGCAGGCAAAAATTTAGATATCCCTGTGTTGTTGTTGCAGTTAGAACAGGAATTAGGTCAATGTGGTCTAATGATCGCTCCTGAGAAGATTCAGAGGCAAGAGCCTTGGCAGTACCTAGGTTAGACCATTACATCTGGTATTGTGAAGCCACAGAAGTTAACCATTAACACTGACATAAAAACCTTGACTAATGTGCAGAAGCTACTTGGCGACATACAGTGGGTGAGACCTGTTTGTGGGATAACCAATGATGATCTAGCTCCTCTGATGCCTTTGCTAGGGTCTGTTGCTAATGCAGACCTTCGGAGAGACTTGTCAGACGTGCAAAAAGCAGCTATAGTTAACATCTCAGGTAAGATAGCTGCAGGGTACGCTTGTAGAATACTAGAAGATCAGCCAGTCCAGTATCTGATTGTCAACTCTGGAGGGAGTAGACAACATCCCTTAGGTGTCATCTGTCAAATAGCAGTCAGTGTCAGAATTTTGGAATAGGTATTCCTGCCCTATCAGCCCAAAAAGACAATCATGACACGACCTGAATTGTTTGCACACCTTGTCATGAAGGGAAGGTGCCGGATTTGTGAGTTAACTGGAAGGGATCCATCTGTAATATTTGTGCCGGTCGCTCAGGGCTATTTGGAGTGGTTGTTTCAGACATCTGAACCATTCCAAATAGCTATGGCAGATTTTAAGGGACTGATCACAAATCATTATCCATCGGACAAGTTGTTGCCTTTGTTACAACATCAAGTTATTGAACAGCTTGTGTTGCGTTCAGATGATCCTGTGGAAGAGATTACTGTTTTTACAGATGCTGGAAAAAAAAAAAAAATCTCGCCGAACAGCAGTGACCTGGCAAGAGGGGACAGACTGGAAGCACAAATTACTTCCCGGTCTTACAGGTGACACACTACAAACTCTAGAACTATGGCGTGTAGTGTGGGCTTTCAACTTCTGGAAGGATGAACCTCTCAATGTAGTTTCAGATTCTCTCTATGTAGTGGGAACAGTTCAAAGACTAGAGAGGGCAATGATCAAAACCCTGAAAAATAAGGTCTTAGCAGCACTCATGGCACAATTGCTACATTTGTTAGATCAAAGAACACATCCTTACTTTATCACTCACATCAGAAGTCACCAGAAACTGTGTGGTGGTTTAACACTTGGGAATGACAGGGCGGACAAGTTAGTAGCACCTGCATGGGTCGGTCCTGCAGTGAACAAATTTCAACAAGCAGTCTTGTCTCATGAATTTTTCCATCAATCTGCGAACGTGTTAGCCAGACAATTTGGGTTGACTCTGTCAGATGCACTTGGCATTGTCCAAGCGTGTTCAACCTGCCACCAAAATGGGCTGGACATTGGCTTAGGGGTCAATCCTCGTGGTTTACAGGCATTACAGCTTTAGCAAATGGATGTCACTCATGTTAATGAGTTTGGCAGGTTGAATTATGTGCATGTGTGCATTGACACTTTTTCTCATGCTATATGGGCCTCTGCTCATGCTGGAGAAGGTGCCAGATATGTCATCCGTCATATGCATGCATGTATAGTGGCCCTCAGAGTTCCCTCAAAAATTAAGACCGATAATGGGCCTGGTTATACCTCGCAGCGTTTTCACAGATTCTGTATGGATTGGGGTATTTCTCACGTTACCGGCATAGCTCATTCTCCTACGGGACAAGCTATTATCCAACGAGCTCATGGAGTCCTGAAATCCCTTTTGCAAAAACAGAAAGGGGGAGAAGAGCTGGATAGCCCACATAACCGACTTGCAAAAGTGTTATATGTTTTGAATTTTTTACGGTTGACGGGTGGAAGATCGGACCCTCCCATTGTAATTCATAATACTTCTATGCAGTCAGGCTTAGTAAATCCACAGGTAACAGTGAAAGTTCAGTACAAGGACCCACAAACCGGAGCCTGGAAGGGGCCTGCAGAGGTAAAACTAACTGGCAGAGGGTATGCTTGCATTCTCACGGAGACAGGAGTTCGGTGGCTGCCTACACGTTGGATAAGACCTTGGAAAGGGAGTGATTCTGCAGAACAAGGTTGACACTGTGGTAGATAAACTATTCAGAATTACAGAGTTTTTTCCAGTATTATTATAAGGAAGTTTTATAGTGTAGTATCATATAATCAATAGAAGTTTAGACTTTAAAAGAGTGCTTTGGTGTGAACTTGATATATTATCCCTTAAATTTTAGTCTGGGATAAATTTTAGCATTATAAGATAGAAATAAATGATAAGTGTGTGAAGGTGTTATTTTTAATGGTGATGGATATAAGTCGGTGTGGAGGCTCGGTGTGGTGTTCTGTTGTTCTCGGCCTGCTTGCCAGCTGTGGATCCTACTTGGATTTTTTTTTTTTTTATCAGAGAGGAGCTGTTTTCTGGAAGTTTTTCTTCTTCCCCATTACCGTTTGTTTTTATTTTTCCTGGCAGTGGTCCTTGTGCACATCAGTGGGGGAGAGAGGGGACTGTGAAGCACGATTTGACCAACTAAACAGAGTGAGTTTGGTTTTTTTCCTCATTCGGGAGGATTTTCTTTTTGTTGTTGTTTCTCTTCCCCCTCTCTCTTTCCCCTTTCCCAGTGTGTGTGTGGGGAGAGGGAAACCCATTTTTTTGGTTTCTCCAACACACTCCGGAGGGTTGAAGGAAGAAGGGTTAATTGAAGCATCTTGCTGCAGGGGCCCACTGTTCTCCCTCCCCCCATTTCTCTACCTTGCTCAAAGGAGATCTTGTTCTGTACAAATTCTGCAGACCTAAAATATTTACAGATACATAGAACAAAGGACCCAGCGCCCATAAATCTCATCCAGAGGAGCCAAGGTGACATCTCAATAGGTGATATAGGCCCAGATCCAAGGCTTTCTTGAAGCCTCAGTGATCAGAACACAAAACAATAGAAAGAACGAAAGGTCCCCAAGGTGAGGTGAGGATGAGGATTAAAAAAGCAACCCCCAGGATGAAGGCAAACAGGAACTCCCACCAAAATATTCCTCAAAATGGAAACCACGCCTCAATCTCCACCCCTAACTCCACCTGTTATGAATATTGTAATCTAATGATGCAATAATATTATTATGCATGTGATTATGTTGTAATCATTGCCAAACCTGTATAAAATACTCATTCTAACCTAACCAACTCGGAGCCTGTTTTCCCAGCACTAGCTGGCAGGCTGCCCGGCCGTCAATAAATAAATACCTTGCTGCTTTAGACATAAAACCCTGTCTAAACAATTTTTTATCTGCTTTTTTGGGCATCAATTTGGCGACCCAGATGGGACTTCTATCCCTCGGCTGTGAAATCCATCGAAGGTCAGGACCCCTTCCCAGGCGCGCTAAAGGTAAGCTTTTACCTATAAAGGGGGGGCTCCTGTCTTCGTTGTTTTCTCGCAGGGGTGGATAAAGTTCCCATGATCAAAGGTATTTATTCTGTTTTTATTCTGGTTTTAACTTGCATGCACTGGTGACTGTAATAAGGTGTTCAAACACATGGGCAGGACGCTGCTGTTATCATGTAGAACACACCAGAAGAAGGACGCTTCTTTGGTCTGGTTGGGAGAACTGAGAAATTAGTTTTCCTTCTGTTGGGAGACTATCCCCATAGTTTCCTTCTGGTATCTGGTTTAGCTGAATATCTATTTGGGAGGACTGAGAAATCGGTTTCCTTCTGTTGGGAGACTATCCCCATAGTTTCCTTCTGGTTTCTGGTTTAGATAAGGATTCTGGGCCTAACACGTGTCGTATTGTCTTGTCTTATATGTAGTTATTGTGATTACACTGTCTTTTGTTATATGTGGTTTGCATCTCGTGAATGTAACAAAAAACCGGGTTGTGGCATTTCATGGTCTGTGACCAACAAAGCAAACATCTCATTTAAGAGGTTTTTTTAGGTTTAAGTTATTATATGGAGGGCAGTTTTGAACAATTGACAAACCAAACCACCTTATGAACAGGGGTTTGGGGCGCTGTTATTGTGTTAATAGTTTTGTGTGTGTGTTTATTATCATTTTGTGTTGTCTTGTTCGTTTTTAGAACAACTGATATACCTTGCTTACCTTGAAGCATTCAGGTACACATAGTTAAAGGTCTTATCATGCCAAAAATTGTTATATGGGAAGTAGTGCTGAACAGTTAACTATAAGCATACCACATTGAATAAGACCCCACTTGGCAATGACCAGTGATTCCACAGCGCCCTCTGCTGGCAGGCATAAAGAACTGCAGGCTCAGCATCTCCAGTGATCCAACAGGGCCACCTGGTGACTGTCACAGGACACTAAAAACTCTGCATCTCCGGTGATCCAACAGCGCCCCCTTTGACTGTGGTTAGAATTGCACCAAAGGGCACAACCTGAACTTTTTTTTCTTTGCTTGTTTATTGGTTTGTTTTGAAGGGGATTATTTGTGGGTATAGGAGTATTGTTTGGTTGTTTTTCTTGGTTTTTTTTTTTGTTCTTTCTGCCAATACACACATACCTTTTAATAAAGGGCTGTTATTTTTCCTTTTCCATAATTGTTTTTCCTTCAGTTGGAGCCTCTTAATTTCAGATTTATAATTACTTAGAGGGAGGAGTTTGAGGTTTTTCCCATAACTTATCCTCAGCAAAACACCTGTGTCTCATTTAAACTGGGACACTGCCAGTCATTAGTGGCGTCCCCCAGGGATCAGTGTTGGGTCCAGTTCTGTTTAATATCTTTATTGATGATTTACATGAGGGGATTGAGTCCACCATTAGTAAATTTGCAGGTGACACCAAGCTGGGGGGAAGTTTTGATCTGCTGGAAGGCAGGAGGGCTCTGCAGAGGGACATGGAAAGACTGGAGAGTTGGGCTGATTCCAACAGGATGAAGTTCAACAAGGCCAAGTGTCAGGTCCTGCACTTTTGCTGCAACAACCCCCTGCAGCGCTACAGGCTGGGCACAGAGTGGCTGGAGAGCAGCCAGGCAGAAAGGGACCTGGGAATTTGGATTGACAAGAAGGTGAACATGAACCAACAGTGTGCCCAGGTGGCCAAGAAGGCCAATGGCATCCTGACCTGTATTAGGAATGGTGTGGCCAACAGGTCCAGGGAAGTGATTCTTCCCCTGTACTCAGCAGTGGTGAGGCCACACCTTGAGTACTGTGTCCACTTCTGGGCCCCTCAGTTCAAGAAAGACATTGAGGTGCTGGAGCAGGTCCAGAGAAGAGCAACCAGGCTGGTGAAGAGACTCGAAGACAAGTCCTATGAGGAGAAGCTGAGGGAGCTGGGGTTTGTTTAGCCTGGAGAAAAGGAGGGTCAGGGGAGACCTCATCACTCTCTACACCTACCTGAAAGGAGGTTGTAGCTAGGTGGGGTTGGTGTCTTTTTCCAGGCAACTATCAGTAAGAGGGCATGGTCTTAAGCTCTGCCAGGGGAGGTTTAGGTTAGATATTAGGAAAAAGTCTTTACAGACAGGGTAATCGGGCATCGGAATTGGCTGCCCAGGGAGGTGGTGGATTCTCCATCCCTGGAGGTTTTTAAGATGAGACTGGATGTGGCACTTAGTGCCATGGTCTAGTAACCATAGCGGTAGTGGATCAAGGGTTGGTCTTGATGATCTCAGAGGTCCTTTCCAACCCAGCTGATTCTATGATTCTGTTCTATGATTCTATGCCATTTCACTGATTGGCATGGCCTACTCCCCAGGAGGAAACTATGGCATGAGCATTGCCACTTTCGACCCAAACCCCTCCCCCCAAGTCCTTCAGTTTAAAGCCAATCTCACCAAACTGACCAGCCTACTGCGGAAGATTTTCTTGCCCTTTTTAGACAAGTGGATCCCATTCCGTCCTTACAATCATTGAAGTACAACCCATTGTCATAAAGACCAAAACATTCTTGACAGCACCAGCCACAAATCCAGATGTTGATCTGCACTATGCATCTGCTTCTGTCTGTCCCCATTTCTCTAACCGGTAGGATAGATGAGAAGGTTACTTGGGCACCAATGTTTTTCATCTGCATCACCGGGTCTTCCTTGATTCTGCCCATTTTTTGGCTTGCAGCATCATTTGTACTCCCATGAAAAAGTAGTGGCAGGTAGAAGTCTGTGCTCTTTACAAGTTGGGGTACCCTCTTGGCAGCAAAACAGATTCTAGCCCCCGGTAGGCAGCATACTTTTTGAGACTTTCTATCAGGTTGGCAGATGGGGGCCTCAGTGTCCCTTAACAGAGTCACCCACTGAAATCACTTGACGTTTCTTTATAGTAATCACTGTGTGCTGCTGGTGCAGGTTGTCCTTGTTGACCTTACTCATGGATGTCTAAAACGTTTAAAGCTTCATGTCTGTTTTTGGTCTGGATGTTGGAGGGTAGAGGTGGAATTGGAGCCCTGCTTCTATGGGTCACCAGGGTCCAAGGTGCCTCAGGCTCAGTGGCATCCATCGTAGGTGGATGGTTCCAAAGCCATGTATCTATCTGTTTCAGCCCCTCTAATACTGTGCAGCCTATGAACTGTCTCTTGTAATTCAGCCACCTGCTGCATCAGGTTGTCAACCAGTTACAACTGGCTCCATAATGGACCCACTGATGGAAGCATCTCTGTGAAAACATATTTAAGAAAGGGTAAAATTCTGCTGAGAGGGAAGAGGAAAAAGTGTAAGTCACCAAGGTCAGTTAAAAAGGAGGGGGAAGAAGTGTTCCAAGACCCGGTGCAGAGGGTTTTGCAGCCTATGAAGAGGATCACAGCGGAGCAGTTCTTGAAGAACTGTGGCCTGTGGCAAGGTCCCACATTGGAGCAAGGGAAAAATGAGGATGGAGTGGCAGAGAGGAACTGTTATGGACTGACTACATCACTCCATTTCTCATCCTCCTCTGCACTATTGGTGGGAGAAGGAGGTTGAAAAGTGGGAATGAAGGAGTGAAATTTAGCCTGAGAAGAAGACAGAGTGGGGGGAAGGTGTTCTAGGGTTTTTTTTTTTTGTCTTTGTTTCTCACTATCCAAATATATTTTAACTGGCAATAAAAGGGATATGAAGAGCAACAAGAAAGGATTCTACAAGTAAATAAAAAGCAAAAGGAAGACTAAGAAAAATGTGGACGTGCTGCTAAATGGGGCAGGAGAAACTGGAATTGCTGACCAGACAACATATAAGGCTGAAGGTCTTATTGTCTCCAATTGTCTGAGGGTCTCATCTACTCCTTTTTCCATATCAGGTGTTGGGCAGCAGACACCCACTATGAGAAATATCTCTAAATAAACTTTTGAAGACAGCCAAATAAAGTGAAACAGAGAACTTTCTTTTCAGCACGCTGGGTGCAGTCAACCTCGTGCCAGAGTCCAAGAGAATACCTCCCATTCGGGACGGATGAGTCCTTTTAAGGTCCTCCCACGGCAAGCCCCGCTCCTTTTCTTCCTTAAAAGGTGATATAGTCCACTTCTTGAATTTGATTGGGTCTCTCAGGGCCGACTCACACCTTCCTTTGTCAGTCCATTGGTTGTTTTTCCCAACCTATCATATTGTTTCCCTATCCTGGCCTCACGGTCCCTTGGCAGTGAGCCCAGACTGGTCTCCCTGCCTTACATGCTTTCTGGCCCGCCTTCACACTTTAACTGTAGGTAACTGTAAGCAGCAACAAGTAACTGTAAGCAGCAACAAGTAACTGTAAGCAGACCAGTAAGTAACTGTAAGCAGACCTGCAAGCAGCAATAGATAAATGCAGACAGTTCACCAGTCCCTGAGCACCAAATGACTCCCCAACTCCCCAAACAAAATGACTTCCGTGCATCTTGACATGAGGCAACAATGGAAACTCCTGCTTGTAATAAAACCACCTTATTTATTTCCTACAAGTCCTCCCTTTTTCTTTTCCTCATTTTTTTATTACAAGCTAAACATTAGATGTTCTCATTGTCCTTCTGAGATAGTTCCCATTCAGCTAGTGTCTTTAGTGTTTTGGTCTTATTTTTTACTTGCTCAGAGCTGGGGCGTAGGACCACAATCCTATGCATCTCAAGGTTTCCAGTTGTAGCATCATTCGGATCCATCAGTGTGGTGGTTAGGTGCATTTTCTGAACTACACTAAGGACTAATCTTATAAAACATGAAATTAAATAAGATAGAAATAATAGTCCAGCAAAGATGCACAAAAGAAGGAAGCCCAAACGTTTCCAACACATTTTCTCAAATAAATTAGCTCACCACTCCTCGTCTAGTATTGATTTCCATTTTTGCACTGGTACATAGGCTATTTTCTGGATATTGGTCCCTGTACTTGTTATTGCTTCTCCATTATCATTTATTTGCAAATAACAGTCTGAAGTATTAAACTTACTACACACTCCTCACCCTCTGGACAGTCTGAGCTTAGTCCGGTTCCTGTTGGTCCCAAATTTGTCACCACCTAGTACTGTTTATAGCCCTCCACTCAAGCTCCTTGTTCGTTTTTATCATAGCATGTCTTGTTCACATACTTGTATGCCCTAAAGGCATGTATTACACTTTCTTCATAATAAACATTGTGATAACATTTTGGACAGCTACTTTCAACAATACTAATTACCAGCTGTAACACTATTATAGTAAGTAGAGGTCCAGTATGGCATGTGCCTCCACTCCCCATGCCTCTTGGTTTGCAGCCAGCAGCAGGGTAAAGGATCTTCTTCTTGGCAGGTACAGAGGCCAACCTGGTCTTGCCCTCTACTATATTCTTTTTAGTGATATTAAAGACCTAGTTGGTGTATGAAATGTTGGTAAAAGCTATTATATTCATCCAACAGTAATATTTGGTTCACAGTGCTTTCTATAAAGAGGTAATGTACCCGCAGTTACAACACTCTAATCTAACTGTGAGATGTAAGTCTATCTTTTTCCATGATTTTGGCACTATAGGTGACAATAATTTGGTAGTTAATTAAAATTTTTTTATGCCTAAACGTAGAGTTATAATATTATTCTCTTAAAGTTGCAGGGTTACTTATTTCAGGACAAGGACAAGAGATAAAGGATTATTATTTTTTTTTTTCATTCTGGGGTGACTGGATGTGAGTACTCTGTCCCTGCCCTAGAGAACTGTGTTGTGTGGAGACATCAGTCTTGTCTTTGAGCATGCTTGGCTGAATCAGTCGTGTGTGACGGCCTGATCTGTTTTGGTCTGGACGTACTGTCAAATTCTTGTGTTTAAGTTTTACAGGAGCAGTGCTGCAAAAGTTTTAGCTTAGAGGGAAATAAGATTTATAAAGGACACAAGCCAAAGAAATTGTAATGAACATCCAGTGACAAAAATCAAAGAATTGGAATAAAAACTGTTTTGCTCTGGCCCTCAAACTTAGTTCCGTTTCTTTACCTTGAAGTGAACAAAACCTACTAAGATCACTTCCTTTCTAACTTTTAAGCTGTTGATTTTAGGCAAAGCAGAGGTAAAGCACTGGCTTTTATAATGGAAAGTCTTTTGTTTCTGTCAGCACAGAAATTTTCATAAAAACCATTTCTTATGTGATTGGAAAGAATATCTTCTAGCAGGGGTCATGCCTGACAATTCTACAGCTAAATTTTTTTTAAAAACTGTTCAGACACTAGAAGTAGAGACTAATATAGAACTACTTCGATATCTGTCAGATTGATAATGTCAGAAGTAGTCTCTAAATATTCCCCAATTTGTGAGAAACAGAGTCTCGGAATATAATCAGTTTTCAAATTGGAATTTATTATATGATAAAAGCAAACAGCATGCTGGGCTACAGAAATATTCTGCGCGCCTGATACAGTATTCGACTAACATTTATTCTAGCTACTTCATGCATATTTATTACATCATATACATATACATTTACCGTATGTTTATTTTCACAACTAGAGCTAGGTTGTTATCTCTACAACAGTGATAGTTCTCCTATAATTCATACATTCTTAGACCACAAGACGCCTAATTCTACTATAATTCATTTTGGGAAAGCAGAGATGTTTTATAGCTTTTGACCTTGATGGCCTTACAAATGGTCTGCTTTATTTCTTTATGGGGGTGTAATTAAGTTTTACAATCTGTTTGTTTTATTCTTTTATTGACACAAATTTATGGCTATGTATATGACAATAATATCTAGATGGTCATCTAACTTGCCGCCTGCTCTCCCTTCCCTTTGCACTAATAACCTGAATAAGCTTGTGAATATTTTTTCCAGTCCTGTTGGTTCATATTAGTCTCTAATATCATCAAGACCTGTAATTTTTAAAAAAATCAGTATTACTTCTTAGCATTGTTTTGAGGATCAAATTATAGATTCAGCACAAGAAAGAATGAAACAAAGTTTTCAAACAGATTTTCTCAGGTGCCATTATAAACATTAACATGAAAGAAATAGAGTAATTAAGATAATAATTGATCTACTTTAAGCAGCTTTTTAAGCTAATGGGTAATTTTGTAAAGGTCAATTAGTAGGACAACTTCTTATTTGATTTGACATCATGGTATTCAGCTAGGAAAAGAATGAAAACATTTAAAAGCTTATCTTTTTTCACTCTTCCTTGAAGATTTCTCAGTTTTATATTTAATCATAATTTTGCAGCAAACTAGGTAGGACAGCAGGGATTGCTAATGCTGCTTTCCAGCTTGGGGATTCTCTATTTACCATTTGCCTCTGAACTACTCTTAATTACTCTAATTGTTTTAATTTATGGTGATCTATAGCCCATACTCAGGAAAATAAATGGACAAGTTACTATTACAATCTGCTCCAGCGTCCTTTGTTGATTGGTAAAGATTGCAGTGTCTTGTGGCTCAGGAGGTGACTTATCTGTCTTGTGAAATCTGTAAAGGCTCTCTAAAAGACAAAGGCTGGTTAGTTAAAAGGCAAATAGATCTAATGTCATTTCTACAATTGTGGTGACTGTTTGTAAAAGTTTTCCTTCAATGATGATCAGTGGGCATGTGTCCTGTGGCATTCTGTAAGGGCTAAAAGGTGGACCAAAAGCAAACAGGTTAATAAGCAAGTTTTGGTTTGCAACAAAAAGATACAGGCAAATAAGCAGTCTATGTGATTATAGCATTTTGTAAAAGCAGTCTCTGCTTAAGTGGCAAGTTGTTGTAGAGATGTTATCTCTTTTGTTCTCTCCAGCTTGTTTGTTGCTTGTTCTGATGTCCTGTAACAGTGTCTATATTGCCCAGTGATATTTCCTGTAAGATTCTGCATTAAAAGCTAAATGCAGTGCATTCTATGGTATTGAGAGATATTGTGAAAAAGCAGTTTTAAAGATGTAACATATTTGATAAAGGAAAAACTTATTTTGATTCCATGGGCTGTTTTGTTGTGTAAATGCAGTTAACTGAATACCTTTTTGATTTAAACAATCTCTCCCCACAGACTGTAAGACAAAAGTACTCTTTTCTTTTTTCTCTTCCCAACCAGAAAGTTGCAGGGTTCCAGGTTTTATAAAGTAAGAGAAAAGTTTTACTAACTTTGAAAGGTTCTCTGGATAGAGTGATTAAGGCTTTTGCTCTTTTTGTGATACACTAAGATCTTTTTCTTTATAAAGGCTAACTTTAGCCGGAGGTTTTTTCTTCTTTTTCTTTTCTCCTGGGAAAAACTGCTTTTGCTGTTTTTGTTTTTCTTTTGCTAGAACTTTTTGCTGTAACTAGGCATTTCACTAAACATTTAACACAAAATTTATCCAGCAATTTTTAGAGACTTGTCTACAATACAATTTTACAGGACAATAAAAGGTGTTCTCTCTCGCGGGCTCTCCTTTTGGAGTTTCTTACAGGGCGAATGGTTGCTATAGTGACCGAGTTCAAGTCGGCACTGTTTAGCTTAACGACATTTCCATAGCAACTCGAACAGAACAGACTTTTTTTTTTTTCCGATTCTGCCCCCACCTTTTCTGGTTGCTTTTTGTTTAATATACTCTTGCTTTTTCATGGGCAAGAGGCAATTTCTGCAGCTCGCACCTGGAGCTTGGAGGCCCGTGCCGCACCAGAAACCACCCCCCCCCAATCATGGTCTGCCCCTGTACGTCCATCCTCCGCAAAGGCACACGGCGAAACCCCCCACGGCAGATCCCGGCCAGGGGAAACTCGATCAGCGACCACCACCAATACAGATCTACCCAATACCTCCAAACTACTATCAGAATGACATTAAAAAGACTTAATCTCTTAGGTATGGTTAAGAATCATTACATTTTAGACTACACTGTTAAACTTTAAGTTTGGACAGAGCTCCTCTAAAACTCTGTTCCTCTCTGCTTCCCACAAGGAAGAGCATAAATAGAGAAACAAAGCTTAGAGTAATGTTGATCAGTTTTGAGTAACTTCTCTCTACTCAATTATTCCCTTTTGGACTAGGCACACAGTAAGAGAAGTCTTTGCATTAAATTAAACTTTGTAGGTATCTGAATCAGGGGGTTTTTTTGTAGAAAGAAGTTTAGAAAGCTAAGTAGCAACTAATTACAGAACAACTTTCTTTTGCTAATGTAGTAATAATGGCAACTAACTTTTCCCTAAAATTTCAACTGAAAGGTTACCAATAAGTAACTTGCAAGCAGTCAACTCTGTTATAAATTAGTATAAGAATTTAGACAACTCAATTCCAATTAAACATTGATAAATTTATTAAGCAAGTGATAACAAAGCAAAGACAGCACTGGGTGGCCTGGGAGGCAAGTGCCCCGCCCGAGACACACACTGAAATGTAGTAAATGTTTCTTTTTATACATTTTCAAGTCCCGGGTTTTGAATGCGATTGCATTGAGGCTTGAGTTCGTGGCTCGTTGCTAAGTGGTCATCTGGGATTTGTCAGAGATGAAAGCTGTACTTCTTATCAGTTGTAAATTCCACCGATACTGATACTTGTTTGTTTAGCAAGATGTCTGCAATTATTTTTACTGACACTTGCTTGATTAGCAAGCTGTCTGTAAAACTTATTTAATTACAACAAAAAGTTTCTGACTCCCTCATACACATAAGATTTTATGAACAAAGTTAACCCTTCTATTACAAACTCCTGTTCTCCTCCTGTGGGAAATAAAAAACCGTTTTTATTATAAGCAAATAGAACGGACAAGGGATACTAACAGCAAGTTATTTGTTTTATTTATTTTTCTTATTACTAACTTACAGGCGTTCCATGAAAGTTGTAAGACACACAGTTCAGTCTTGAAATGTATGTCAGGAACTGGGCAGATGGGAATAGGAAAACTGTAAAATAAATATTGGTAAGGAAACCCCTCGTACCACATGGTGGGACCTGGGGGCTGCCATGTTGTTGGACGCTCCACCTCCCAGCACTACACGACCAACCAGAAAGAAAGAAACGCCTCTTCTGTTACATAAATGAGGTTGGACCTTAAGAATGTTTAAAAAGCGGGACTTCTGAATTGGAAGGGGTGTTCCTAGAAATCCTGTGTGACTAGGACACCCGACACATGTTGGTTTTTTTCGTTTTCATTATATTCCTTTTGTTTTGCAAACTTTTGCCATTGTTCTAAATTTAATAAATGAGATTTTTCTCACACTCCCACATCTTCCATCATTTTTCACACAAGCTCAAATAGCACATTTCTGGATGGCAATTTCTAACTTAGATATTTTTCAAGGACTATGTAAGTAAATTAAATGGTGCAAGACTAGACTGGGAATGGAAAAGCTTCACTGACCAGTGTGATGAGCAGGTATTCCACTTACACGCTTCTCATATAGGGAGACTTAGAAGTACAGAAATAAATACACAGTGAATCTGGATTTGAGTGCTAACAGATCTTGCCCGAGGCCATTGACTTATAAACTGCACTCATGAGTTTAGTTGTCATGGTTCTGTGAGTTTCTAGGAATTTTTTTTTTCTTTCCCTTCCCCCCTGGTCGTAGGAACCATTAAGAACTATCAGAAAAGTAAGTAATGGCCAGTCTTCCCGGACGAACAACTGGGGAAGGTCTTTACACCTTCCAGCCTGCGCATTGGATTTTTTAGGTGAGACACAGTGTGCGCGGAACTGAGCCCACCCTTTAATCCTAAGGTTCATCTGCTGGGGCCAAGCGAGCTTGGACGGTGGCAGCGAGGTCCTCAGGACGTAGATGGATTGCCTTACAGGGCTAACGAGCTCCATCTGCCCGGGGAGGGGCCCCAACCAGGAAACGAACCCGGGCCTCGGTGGTGACAGTGCAGTGCCTTTTACCCTCTAGACCACCAGGGGCTCCCTATCAGATAAGTACTTAGGTGAACAAAAGACCTTGCTCCCTCACTAATGGCCCAGAACTTAGTCTCCTAGGAAACGAGGCAGATAAGGAACTGCACTTTTTTTTCTTTCTCCTGGGCAACGGGGGAGGAGGAATTTTGGTGGACTGGGGGTGTGACTGGAACTCAGGTCAGGAGGAGTGGTGTGTGCCTGTGGGCTGGGGTTGGGCACACTGCACACGTTGTTGCTGTCTCTCTCTGCCCTGAGCCGTTGCTAGCTGCAGCCTTTCACCTGAAGCGAATTCTGACCAGCTGAAGACCATGAGTTTTTCTTCCATTGGGAGAACTTTCTGTTTTGTTGCTGTTTTCCCTTCCCCCACCCCCCGCACCCCCATGTGGCGGCAACCAGGGATCTCACAGCATCACCTGGTGGCGGGCACCAGACATTACGAGTTCTGCATCTCCAGTGATCCAACAGCACCACCTGTTGACTGCTATAGGACATTACCAGCTCTGCATCTCCAGTGACTCAACGGTGCCCCCTATTGACTGAGGTTGGAATTGCACCAAAGGGCGCAAAATTGAACTGTTTACTTTTCCCTTTTCCTGTTTATTGGTTTGTTTTTGAAGGGGATTATTTGTGGGTATAGGAGTATTGTTTGGTTGTTTTACTTGTTTTTTTTTTTATGTTTCTATTAATACACGCATACCTTTTAATAAAGGGCTGTTATTTTTCCTTTTCCATAATTCGTTTTTCCTTCAATCAGAGCCTCTTAATTTCAGATTTATAATTGCTTAGAGGGAGGAGTTTGGGTCTTTTCTCACAACTCATCCTCAGCAAAAGATTCTTGTCTCATTTAAACTGGGACATTAGTAAAGATTTATATGTGTTGTATGTAACATACTGAACCTGAATAAATTTCACCACTAAGTTTTTAAGTGCAAATGTATATAAACTTTCTTAATTCTGTTCTTAAAAGGTTCAATTCCTCCCCCTAAACTCGGGTCTGTCTTGCACAAATTTTCTGAAAATAACTAATGATTAAACACCATTCTGAAGATTCATAAGGAATAAACTACTTAATTAAATGAAACAGAGTTTCAAATTAGTAACATTGAACCTTTTCTTCCATTAAAGAGGATTAGAAGTCTCTGCATAGAGAAAGCAGTAAATAAATATTAGAAGCACTGTTAATTCAGACAAAACCAGATCAGATTTTTGACTTGCTATTTTTGTCTTCACATAATAACAAGTGTATTTGGATGTTTAAAATGCAGTATATAATATTACTTTATACTTGTGATGTAGTATGGGTAAAGGAAATACTTTCACTTTCAAAGCATTTAGTTTACAGATTAATCAAAGCCTCTTCTAGTTTCTCAAATCTCCGCTCTTCCAAGGAACACTGTCCAACCACCTCTCTTGGAAGCATCATCTAGCAATCTCTCATATAAAAATTTGGTTTTGCTACTGTTGCCTAAATGGCTGTGAGGAAAAAAAGACTCCAAGCCAAATTAGGTAGGAGATAAGATAAAGATACAAAGGTTTAATGAGCCCCCAGGCTTTCTGGAATAACCCTCAGCGCGCTCTCCCGAAATCGAGACGTTCACAGTCTTTATAATGATTTTCGCCCAATCCCCGTCCTGCCACCACCCAGGTTCTGCCCCCGCTACGCCTCTTGGAAATTGGGTCTGGGGGTGTTTTGAGACCCCCTCTTCTTCATCTTCATCTTCCTCAGAGCACGTAATGTCCTTGGAGACCTTCCAGAACTCTAGGCCTGAAGGTTGTTGGGTCTATGTCTATATCTTCTTGCCCAGGGTGAGGATGTTCTTGCCTTGAAAAAGAGACTAAATATGCTAAAGAATTTAGGGAATTGATATGGGAATGAGTAACAGGGGTTTGAGCTGGTGTGTTAAGGGTAAAGGGTAATATTGCTGCTACTCTAAAATCTACTTTTACTACATAACTACTTCTAAGATCTACAAAAATTAAAAAAATCAAAACATCAAAACTCCAAGGTATCACTACTAAGGGCAAATAGAAAAAAACCAGAAGTGTCTCCTGTTTCTCAGGAGAGGGAAAGAAGAAAATAAAAACAAAGGGAAAAAAACCCCACAACTCCTCACTCCTCCCTGCTGGGGCCTTAGCAGTTTTAAACGAATATGCTGAGTTCTGAAAGGGCCAGGAGTTGACCGTTGAACAAACAAGAACAGGTTTTTGGTTGCAAGAGTGCAGAGGTCAGCAGAAGGCAATATGAGAAAAATGGTGATAACAGAAACTTTTCCCAGGAATGTGTGCTTTAAGACCACCAATCGATGGACTGCCTGAGGCGCGGGAACAATGTAGACTAACCAATCATAATAGCATGCTGTGCTCATGTTCACATGTCCAGGACTCGAAAGGATACATATTTTGTGGCCTTTGGATAATAAAAGGGATTTGAATCTGCATCTTATAGATGTGTCGTTCTTTCCCGCTCGCGTGATAACCTGCAGCATATGGTGACCCCGACGTACGTGTTTGGGGAGGGTTGAATTGCATCAAACTGCGGAGCCTGCAAGGATCCTGCTGTCAGCGGAACTTTAGCTGAGCGCCCGAAGAAAGGCGGTTTGCGTGCACGGTCTGACCGGTGAATCAGGGATAAGCAGGATGGAATTAACTGCTTTAGCAGTGGAACAGGCGGTTGTTGATAGCCTAATGAAATTAGCTGACAAGACTAACGCTCAGCTGCCGTATTCGGCGCTGATAGATTTATTACATTGGTGTCGCCGTGGCCTGGCTCAGGAGAGCAGAGCCAGAGCCGAGTTGGAGCTGGGGCTGGGACCGGAGCCGCCTCAGATCGCGATAGAAACCATCCCGTTTCCCCCCCCCCACATTCCCCCCGCAGTGTGTGCCGGAGACGGGCTGAGACAAGGCGGGGGGGGAGCGAGGCAAGATGGAGCGCTGTTAGAAGACACGGGAAGGCAGACGCTCGGAGCCTCCTCCCTCCTCCACTTCCCCCCCCTGCGTGTTCTGCAAAGCACGGCAACTGTGGAATTCTGTAGAGCCCGCCCACAACATTCTTTGAACTTTTAACAATGTTAATGCAATTGAACATGAGGCAAAGATATGTTTACTATGCAAGTTATGGTTTTCTCACAGCAATCACTCACAGATGCAAGACACGGGGTAAAGAATTTTACTCTAAGACTCCAAAACGAAGCTGCTGTAAGATTTTAAGAGTGCCTGGGTACCGTGACGGGAGTCTGGCTACCTTGAAAAGAGCACAGCGCCTGTTAAAGAAGCTCAGAGGGCTCAGTTGGTAAAGCATGGGACTGCGAATCCTAGGGTCATAGGTTCGGGACCCGCTGTGGAACAACGTGCGGACCGGTTACAGTCCCGCGGCTCACCTCTTCTTTTTCCCAAGCAGATCCCTCTGCAAAATTGACTGCTCTTATCTCTGTCTGTTACGATAACAACTTAAAACTGACTGAACTATTAATAGCAACGGTTTGTAAACTCTTTTGTTAGCAGCGCAAGCGACTGAAAGAGGGACACGGACAGAACCTCAGAGGTGACTGCATACCAACATTCAGAGAGCACAGAGACAGCAACGGCAGGGAGGGCTGACACAGACCAGGACGGCCAAGCAGCACCATGCTGGGAGCAGACCGAAGGCGGAGCCGCTGTTGATGGAGCTGCGGAGCTGGGGCGCTGCAGGCTCCGAGCCAGAGCAGGGGCCACCGCCTGCATTGAGGGTGTCTCGGAGGACCCAAGACTCGGCACTTGTAGTGTTGTAGTGTGACAAAACTGCTAAAACTACAGCTGATTAAAAAAAAAAAAAAA
>NW_020956578.1:70159-71515 GCF_003031625.1 Empidonax traillii
AAAAAAAGGGGAAAAAGGAGCTTTGAAGAGAACTTCCATGTGCATGGCTGGTGGTGCTTTTCACTGAGTTTGTCACAGTGTCACAGTTGACAGAGAAGTGGAACTTACTGAGGAATAGTTAAAAGTTTAAGAGATCTATGATTGGTCCTGGTTGCTTGGTTACTGCGATTTTGTAATTGCAGATTTTGCTTTTCCCCTTCCTAGCATCAGGTTAAGGTAAATTTCAGTTGGGAATTTAAAGTGTACACACATGGTTTTCTTCTCTTCTTTCAGTTCACCTAACATTATTTCTGTTATGCTGCATAACTTTTGGTATTCTATAGCAGGGTTAGCTCACGCATGGGGCAAGTTATTGTCAAGAAAGCATTTTTACATGCCAAACATATTTTCAAATACAAGAAAATAGGAGGAGGAGAATATGCATGTGCATGAACAGGTGCTGGATCAAAAATGGATCTCATATAGGTTTGTTAAGCTTTTTTGTTCCTTGTATTGGGTCCTCTTCAGGACAGGTGGAGTTGCTGAACATGACCATCAGAGATGGCAGACTGAGAAGCACACAGCCAGTAATACTGGGATCTGAGATCTGTGGTTGAAATGCAAAACTATAATAAAAATCCCACCTATGTGTGAATGAGGAGTGGATTGAGGTGGCCACTTTCTGAATGACTGGAAAAAAGCTGTATGAGTGAAAAAAACTGTGTAGATACCTATGTGTGTGAACCTAAATACTTTATAAGTGTTAAGATTTTAAGAGGATGTATTATATAGATTTAATTATGGTAAGTTGATCATAGAATCATAGAATCATAGAATAGATTGGGTTGGAAAAGACCTCCAAGATCATCAAGTCCAACCCCTGATCCAACTCCAATTACTATATCATGGCACTAAGGGCCACATCCAATCTCTGCTTAAAAACTTCCAGGGATGGTGAATCCACTACTTCTCTGGGTAGGCTGTTCCAATGCTTGATTACCCTCTCTGTAAAGAATTTCTTCCTAATATCTAACCTAAACCTCCCCTGGCAGAGCTTGAGCCCATGTCCCCTTGTCCTGTTGTTGGTTGCCTGGGAGAAGAAACCAACCCCCACCTGGCTATAACCTCCCTTCAGGTAGTTGAAGAGAGTGATGAGGTCACCTCTAAGCCTTCTCTTCTCCAGACTAGACAACCCCAGCTCCCTCAGCCTCTCCTCATAGGACTTGTGCTCAAGTCCCTTCACCAGCCTCGTTGCTCTTCTCTGGACCCGCTCCAGCAGCTCAATGTCCTTCCTGAACTGAGGGGCCCAGAGCTGAACACAATACTCAAGGTGTGGCCTCACCAACGCAGAGTACAGGGGAAGGATCACTTCCCTGC
>NW_020956578.1:73998-75783 GCF_003031625.1 Empidonax traillii
CAACCTTATCGTTGCTGACCTGAATTTCAACAGAGTCAAGAGACTCCCTAACATATAAAGCCACCCCTCCACCCCTCCTACCCTGCCTGTTCTTTCTGAAGAACTTGTAGCCTTCCATAGCAGCACTCCAGTCATGTGAGTCGTCCCACCATGTTTCTGTGATGGCGACTACATCATGGCCTTCATGCTACACAGTGGCTTCCAGCTCCTCTTGTTTGTTGCCCATACTGCGTGCATTAGTGTACATGCACTTCAGGTGGGCTGTTGATTTCATTCTTAACTCAGGCTTTCCATCCCTAGGTTGATCACTGGAGAGCCCGGTTTCGACCCCTTCCCCCTTCAAGCCTAGTTTAAAGCCCTCCTGATCAGCCTCGCTAATTTATGGGCTACAGTCCTCTTTTTCTTCCTAGACAGATGAATCCCATCTGATTTTGAGAGACTGGGTACCACGGAGTTTGCCCCATGGTCAAAGAACCCAAAATTTTGACGGTGGCACCAATCCTTTAGCCATCTGTTTAGGAGTTGGGCTTTTTCACTCCTCTCTTTATTTAACTCCTCATCTATCCCAGACAGTACAGGAACTGATGCATGCTAGCCTTCAATGATTGGAAGCAAGAATCAAAGAGCTGCAGGTTAATGCTGGTCAGAATTGACTAAATGGTCCGTTGGTACATGGGAACTATCAGAATGGCTTTTGCCTATGGTCAAGACAGGTTTGCTTCTGTTATCTATTTTTGTGGTTGTGCTACTAATGTTGCCATGTTTGGTGTCGTGTTTGCAAAGGGTCCGGCAAAGGACAACTCAGGCGATTTTCCTAGCACAAATACAAAAAGGGGTTACGTGTGTGTTTTTAAATAGCTTAAGACATGCAGTTTTGCAAAATAGAGCAGCAATTGATTTTTTGCTTTTAGCCCATGGACATGGGTGTCAGGATTTTGAGGGAATGTGTTGCAGGAATCTATCTGATCATTCACAGAGCATACACAAACAGTTACAAGAACTTAAGGAACGCATGCATCATGTAAAAGAAGGATCTGTGGGATTGGATGCCTGGCTGGCGTCTTGGGGAGTAGGAGGTTGGTTAAAAGATATACTTAAACAAGGGTTGTCTATACTTGTTTTCATTCTAGTTTTATTACTTATTATTCCGTGTGTTTTTTAGGTGTCTTCAGGATTGTATTATTCATAGCTTTGATTCTATGCTTAAACGGAAGCGGGGAAATGTTGGGGTCTTAGCAGTTTTAAACGAATATGCTGAGTTCTGAAAGGGCCAGGAGTTGACCGTTGAACAAACAAGAACAGGTTTTTGGTTGCAAGAGTGAAGAGGTCAGCAGAAGGCAATATGAGAAAAACGGTGATAACAGAAACTTTTCCTAGGAATGTGTGCTTTAAAGACCACCAATCGATGGACTGCCTGAGGTGCGTGAACAATGTAGACTAACCAATCATAATAGCATGCTGTGCTCGTGATCGCATGTCCAGGACTCAAAAGAATATATATTGTGTGGCCTTTGGATAATAAAAGGGATTTGAATCTGCATCTTATAGATGTGTCGTTCTTTCCCGCTCGCGTGATAGCCTGCAGCACCTCCCCATGGGCTTTAAACTAGGCTTGAAGGGGGAAGGGGTCAAAACCAGGCTCTCCAGTGATCAACCTAGGGATGGAAAGCCTGAGTTAAGAATTAAATCAACAGCCCACCTGAAGTGCATGTACACTAATGCACGCAGTATGGGCAACAAACAAGAGGAACTGGAGGCCACTGTGCAGCATGAAGGCCATGATGT
>NW_020956578.1:79264-143679 GCF_003031625.1 Empidonax traillii
AGGAAGAAATTCTTTACAGAGAGGGTAATCAAGCATTGGAACAGCCTACCCAGAGAGGTGGTGGATTCACCATCCCTGGAGGTTTTCAAGCAGAGATTGGATGTGGCCCTTAGTGCCATGATATAGTAATTGGAGTTGGATCAGGGGTTGGACTTGATGATCTTGGAGGTCTTTTCCAACCCAATCTATTCTATGATTCTATGATTCTATGATTCTATGATTCTATGATTCTATGATTCATAGACTTTGAAGGGCTAGTTTTTTGTGTAGGTGAATCACCCACCCGATCCAATATCTTTCTTTCATTGTGGGGTGGGGGAGGAAAAAATTCCCTGCTTAGTTCTTTGAACAAGTAAACCCATGACACCATCCTTGGCTCACACTTGTGGATTCACTTCCAAACCCTCACTTAATACAAAAAGCTTAACTCTAATTCCCTTCCCTGAGGTATATCAGTCCCACTTTCAATAACCCCATTAAATCTCCCTCCAACAAGGTCATCCCAGCCTGAGGCACCATTAACAAATCCCTTTTCAATATCTCCCCACTCCCTCACATCAATAACTTTATTCCTAATGGGGGAAACTGCTTTATCCTTACCCAGAGACTCTTCTGACTCATTCTATATATTCAGCATTTTACCCAATGGCCTATCTGGGGGAATGCGGAGGGTCTTTCCCAACCCTTTCCTTCCTGGGGGCCTTTCCCCTACTCCCATCCTGAGGAGTGAACACACACGCCCCACGTTCCTCTCTGCTTTAAGCCAGAGTTGCCTTAACCTTTTTCCCTAAGTCAAAACTGCCGACCTAAACTGGGACCCCCCCAAAAGCTTTTTTCAAAACCGTATCCTTCCAAAATGCCTTTTTTTCCAAATCGGGTCCCCCCCAAAACCTGCTTTTTAAAGTCAGCACAAACGCACACTCCTCGGACCCAACCACCCGATAATACTTTGAGGATAGCCCTTCCCTTTTCTTACTGGGTCTTGTGCACGTGGTTTAATGGTTGCTGCGGATTATTTTCTATATCAGATCCATCTTCCCTTTCCCTCCCTTTCTTTGTTTCATGCCGTCTGTCCTAGGATCCTCCATCACTGCCATCCCAGGAAAGGGCACAGGTCTCTGGACTACTGAAATCAGTGGGGAGCGCCTTCCAGGTACACTGGTTCCTCAACTGGACTGGTGGACACTGGATCCCGGACGAGCCCCCCAAATTGTGAGAAATATCTCTAATTAAACTTTTGAAGACAGTCAAATAAAGTGAAACAGAGAACTTTGTTTTCAGCGTGCTGAGTGCAGTCAGCCTCGTGCCAGAGTCCAAGAGAACACCTCCCATTCGGGAGGGATGAGTCCTTTTAAGGTTTCTTGATTTACATAACCACTCCCTCACTCCTCCCATGGCAAGCCCTGCTCCTTTTCTTCCTTAAAAGGTGATATAGCCCTCCTCTTGAATTTGATTTGGTCTCTCAGGGCCAGCTTGCACCTTCCTTTGTCAGTCCATTGGTTGTCTTTCCCTACCTGTCACATTGTTTCCCTGTTCTGTCTGCATGGTCCCTTGGCAGTGAGCCCAGACTGGTCTCCCTGCCTTACATGCTTTCTGGCCCGCCTTCACACTTTAACTGTGGGTAACTGTAAGCAGCAACAAGTAACTGTAAGCAGACCTGTAACTGTAAGCAGCAGTAAGTAAGCAGACCTGTAAGCAGCAACAAGTAAGCAGACCTGTAAGCAGCAACAAGTAATCAGCAGTAACTGTAAGCAAACCTGCAAGCAGCAACAAACAACTGCAAGCAGACCTGCAAGCAGCAATAAGTAACTGCAGGCAGTTCACCAGTCCCCGACCACCAAATGACTCCCCAGCTCCCCAAACAAAATGATTTCCATGCATCTGGACATGAGGCAACAATGGAAACTCCTGCTTTTAATAAAACCGCCTTATTTATTTCCTATACCACCATAGCATCACCCATGTTGGTTTGTCCTCTAATTCTAACATATAAGACCTGTCTTAGTTTAACAAGATTATAACTTAAAAATTAAGACACTTCAGGTGGAAGTGTGGAAAAGGAAAAGAAGCAACTTTTTATTAACAAAAATCTGAATAAACAACAAATGGTGGAATCAAAAACTTTCAGAAGAAACAAAACAAAGTCCCAAATCCCCAGGTGAGGGGGAGGAAACTCGCAGCAACCTGGAGAGCAGTGGGGAAAAAGGCAGGACTGTTCCGGCAGTTCAAAAGCTGCTCTCAGCCATGTGTAGTGGCAACCAGCAATGAAAAAAACCAAACAAGTTCTTTTCCTGCAGGCAGTCTTGAAAGCAGAATACCTTGCTCTGAGACGGGTTGATCTCTCTCTCAGTCATCCTCCGCTAGGTGTCCCATGGGGAAAAAAAAATTCCTCTCAGGAAAAAGAGAACAAGGCAGCCAAAAAAAGGGCTCCTGCTCTGTCAGGTCCCAGCCAAACCCCAAAAATCCCTGTAACAGGGTGAGTTTGAAGGGGTGCCGAGATTGAAAACTAAGACACTGCTGAGAGCTCAACAATAAACCCAATATTTATTACAAAAGTGGCCAAGTAAACAGGAACCCGAGAGACAGGAAAGGAGTGAACTAAGCCCTCAGTGAAACCCCCACTCACGCAGGTGTGTTTTACGAGGTTGTCTTACTGACTCCAGAATAACCAGAATTCCCCATAGCAGAGGCTGCATCCTGAGTGTCAGCAGGCTCACAAAGATAGGCAAAAGGCAATGTTGTCCTTCATGTGAAGCTTGAGAGCCCCGAGCACGAGCCATCTGCATTTTTATCCAATTAGCCGGTGACATCTACCTGGGCCGGTGTGGCCAGCACCGCCCAGCTAGAGGCTTTCGGTCCCTCCCCCATTATGTGAGTGTACCCCTTCAGCGCATGCATGAGAACTTTGGAATTCTCCTCTCACATGTGCTGTTTCACTCAAGGGGTCTTATCTATTTGGATCTGGGGGCTTTACTTCATCTTCTCCTCTTCAGTTTCTCCTTCAAATGTCCTCTATAGACAATGAGGCAATCACAGAACACCAATTAAAACAGTTTATACAAGAAACTCTCATCTCCAAGGATGAAGCTCCAGTTTATCAGTGAACTTGGCAGGGAAAGAACAAAACTTTTGCAGGTGGCTGGACCAAACCCAGACCAAAAAATATCAACATTCCCTGATACAGCCCCCAAACAAAGCACTTCCCAGCTATCCCTGCAAAATCTCCCCCTCTCCCCACTCCTGCGCTCATGTGCTGCCCTGCACGTGTGCCTCTGCTCTGCCCTCACCCCCATCCTGGAAGAAACAGACTGGGGGGGGGGGGGGGGGGTGACATTGGGAAAGAATTCCAACATCTCTTTTCAAATCCATGACAGGCCTCACCTGGTTTATCATCCATCCAAAGGCAAAACTCCATGTATTACAATTGCTGTGTTACATAAAGGGCAATTCCCTTTGTGTAATTTCCCTTCCTTGACTTTTCCACCTATCCTTCCTAAAAAGCCTGTATTCATCCATTTTAGCATTCCAGTCCTATGAGCTATCCCACTGCTTTTCTGTGATCCCCTGCAACTACCCACAGATCTCTAATTCCTCCTGTTTGTTCCCCATGTTGCTTGTACTAGTGCACAGTCACTCTATATGGGCACTAGTCATGCTGATTTCTCAGGAAAAGGTTGAAAGATTTCCCTATAATACTGTCCTCTTGTGTGGGAGGAACATGATGGATACATGAGCAATTTATATTGTGTTCTGTAGTTTTATAAACTTTGCTTTAACATAGCTTTATAGATATTATAAGTTGTAAGTGCCAAGATGACTGCAAGTTTCCTAGCTAGAAGAAAAAGAAAATCTGTTCCAAGAAGAAGGTGGGATTTGTTAAAGTAAATAACTATCTTATTCTGCCTGGATAGCTGTTATAAACCAATTTTATGTGTATTTGTAATGTATGTTTACATCTGGACAGTAGCTTGTAACCAATTATGTGCATCTGGTCACAAGACCTTGTATAGATAAACTATAAAAAGTCTGAGCTCTTCTAATAAAGCAGACATATTGTAAGATCTTATAGGTTGTGTACATATGTTACCCGAGCCTCTCCACCAACACTCTTGACACTTCCTTATTTGTATACATACACTTGAGGTGAGGCCCCTTCTTCCCTGTTTTGTTGTTTTGATCATCACTTGCAAAAGGAAGACTAACGAAAATGTGGACCTGATGCTCAATGGGACAGGGAACCAAATAATAAAGAACATGGGGGAAAAGGTTGAGTTACACAATGACTTCTCTGCCTTAGTTTTAACTTGTAAGGCCTCCCAGGTCTCTGAGTCTAGTAGGATTGAATCTGTTGGAGTGAAGCATTGCCCACTTGAATTTAAAGAAATCAGCCATGTAAGGTGAGGAAACAATGAAGAAGGAAACTGAAGCAGCCAAGCAGGCAATGCTGGGTTGATATATAACCAGGAGTATTGTCTTAAAGAAGTTCATAAGGCAGTTAGTAAGAACTTTGGGGGCTCCAGCCACAGACAACCACCAGAAACCCTCGGTGAAGCCCCTCAGAAACCTTATAAGGATATGCATATATGCTAATAAGTTGTCATGGGTTCAGGTGGCTGGGTTTTTGGTAGTAGGGGGCCCAAAAGGGTGGTTTCAGTTAGAAGCTACTAGAAGTTTTCACTGTCCTATGAGGAGCCAATGATAGCCAGATTCAGGAGGAATTTCCTGCTTCTGGGCAAGGGAGAGCCAATAAATGCACTTCTGTGATAACATATTAAGAATAGAGGAAGAGTCCTAGAGAAAGCAAGCACTCATCAAGGTCATTGCAGCTGGAGGTGGGAAAAAGGGGGGGAGCCTTTTCCCCCCTCTGTCCCAGAAGCAGGGCAAAGCTGAAGCCCCTGCAGCCCATGAAAGACCTTCAGGGTGCAGAAACCTTCCTGCAACCTATGGAGAAGTCCATGCTGGAACAGGTAGATACATGGAGGAAGCCGTAACCCCTGTGGGAGGCCTAAAATGAAGTCCTGCTGGAGACCTGTGGCCAGTGGCCGATGGAGAGAGATACACACGCTCTGGAGCAAGTTTTCCTGGGTAGGACTTGTAGCCCTGATGGGAGACCCACGGCAGTACAGCTCAACCCATGAAGGACTGTATCCCCCTGGGGAGTTGTCCATGGGGCAACAGATTGAAAGGAACTGTTGCCCAAGGGGTGGATGGACCCATGATGGAGAAGTCCATCAAAGATTGCCTCCCATGAGAGGGGACCCCACATAAAACAGGGGAAGGACTTAGAGCCATTATTTCCACTGTAGCCTGTGGTAAAGAAAACTGTTGGCCCAAGGAATGGAACACCCCCCGCCCCCCCCCCCCCCCCCCCCCCCCCCCCCCTTCTCCATTCCTTTGCATTGCTGGGGGGAAAGGAAAGCTGGCACAGAAAGAAGGGGGGGGGAAGAAGGTTGTTGGGTTTTAAGACTGTTTTAATTTTCACTTTTTAGCCTTTATTCTGTTAGTAGTTAATTTTAGTCTTATTCTGTTAGTAATAATAATAAATCTAAGTTTTATCCTCACTTTGTTTTACCTGCAACAACTGATTCTCTCAATCCTTATCTCTACTCACGAAATTCCTTTGCGTTTTTTTTTTCCTTCTCTCCTCTGTTGCAGCTGCAGAGGGGAGGAGAGAGGGTAGTAAAGTGGTTTTAATAGGCCTTTGGCATCCAGCCAAGGTCAAAACATGACATAAGTTGTGGGAAATGTCATAAATATGTAACAGGAATGAGGGGAATGAAAATGAATAATCATGTAATGCAGTCATATAAGCTGTGACTGAGATGTCACAGTGTGCACTTTGGCAAACTGATTCCCAGATGCACAAGCACATGCGCAATCATGGATCCCTCAACTACAGACATGTCTGTCTTGTACCCTTGCCCAGATCCTAGGTCTTCTTACCTGCTTCACAGGTCCCCTACTCAATGACTAGTCCAGTTTGATGTTCGCTAGCAAACATGTACACACTCACACACTCGTTCCACAGGTAGCCCACATTTGCAAGTTCCCCATGGCATACCAGCATGGACTCTCTGCCCATCTGATACCCCTACCTAGACCCAAGGCCCCTCCACTTGCTTGCTAGTCAAACTTGACATTTGCTAGCAATTAGACATGTGCATCCACCCCCACACACACCAGTTTTGGGGAAGATACAATCAGTCCCCTCTCTAGCAGCCAGCACCAGTCACACAGGCTGTGACCCTCAGTCCTGCTCCAACTGCCAGCACTGAGCCCCTTACTCTCCTCACTCACACCAGTCCCCCCCAGTAGCTGTTTTTTGGGGCACACATTATTCTTACCCCAGTGGTTGGAGGTTAAAGATATCCACTTGCTCCAGTAGCTGATACCACAGGCCTATACTCCCAGTCTGACTCCAATAGCTGGCACCAAATTTCACTCTCTGTCATGGTTTCACTGGTTGTTAAAAACTAAGCAGGAATTTTTTCCCTTCCCCCTGCCCACTGTGTGGAGGGGATGTTTGAATGGGCAGTTAAGTAGCACAAAGAAGTTGCTGGTAAGGCCACATTACTATCTGATGGTTCTCAGAATCTTGTCTTTGGGGAGGAGTGAGGAGTTCCTTTTTACTTTTTTCCTCTTGTCTCCTAAGAAATGGGGAGGAGGAGTTCAGGTTGGTTGCTGGAACTGGAACAAGCTCAGAGTGGTTTTTGTTCTCAGCCTGGCTGTCAACTGTGAATTCTGCTTGGATTTTCAACAGAGAGGAACTGTTCCAGGAGGTTTTCCCCTTCTCCGTTCCGGTTTGTTTCTTTCTTGGCAGAAGTTCTTGTGCACATCAAAGGGAGAGGGAAAAACTATACTGCAAGATTCAGCCAGCAGAACAGAGTGAGTTCCCGTTGGGAAGGACTCCTTTTTCTGTTGGTTTTTTTCTCTCCCTCCTCTCTCTCCCCTTTCCCAGTGGGGAAGAAGCCCCATTTGTGATGGTTTTGCCCTGCAATTTACATACCTGTGCCTCTAGGGTCGAGGTAGGTTTTCAACCTATGAGTTGGGCATCTCTTTGAAGGTGGAGCATTCCAGTGACCAAGTGGAGAGACTTGAAGTCCACATAACCCAGCAACCAGAAGCCATTCTGTGACCATCTGCGCAGGTCAAGGGCACTCATTCTACCTGACCCACTGAAGCAGGAAGGGTTAATCAGGACACTTTTACTGTGGGACCATAGAGGCCCCCTACCCCCCTGTACACTTTTAGTTTGCCTTAAGCTATATTTCGTAAGCTGCATTTTGCACAAGAAGACTCTGTCCTGTGCTGAGGGCATCAGACCTTAAAGGAACCACAACAAACACTGGGCAAAGAACCCCAGTCCCATAAATCTCATCCAGGGGAGCCAAGGTGGCATCTCAATAGGTGATATAGGCCCAGATCCAAGACTTTCTTGAAGCCTCAGTGATCAGAACACGAAACAATAGAAAGAACGAAAGGTCCCCGAGGTGAGGTGAGGATGAGGATTAAAAAAGCAACCCCCAGGATGAAGGCAAACAGGAACTCCCACCAAAATATTCCTCAAAATGGAAACCACGCCTCAATCTCTGCCCCTAACTCCACCTGTTATGAATATTGTAATCTATGTTGTAATCATTGCCAAACCTGTATAAAATACTCACTCTAACCTAACCAACTCGGAGCCTGTTTTCCCAGCACTAGCTGGCAGGCTGCCCGGCCGTTAATAAATAAATACCTTGCTGTTCTAGGCATAAAACTCTGTCTAAACAGTTTTTTTATCTGCTTTTTTTGGGCATCAATTTGGCGACCCCAGATGGGACTTCTATCCCTCGGCTGTGAAATCCATCGAAGGTCAGGACCCCACCCCAGGCGCGCTAAAGGTAAGCTTTTACCTATAAAGGGGGGGCTCCTGTCTTCGTTGGCTTCTCGCAGGGGTGGATAAAGTTCCCATGATCAAAGGTATTTATTCTGTTTTTATTCTGGTTTTAACTTGCATGCACTGGTGACTGTAATAAGGTGTTCAAACACATGGGCAGGACGCTGCTGTTATCATGTAGAACATGCCATAAGAAGGACGCTTCTTTGGTCTGGTTGGGAGACTATCCCCATAGATTCCTTCTGGTATCTGGTTTAGCTGAATATCTGTTTGGGAGAACTGAGAAATCGGTTTCCTTCTGTTGGGAGACTATCCCCATAGTTTCCTTCTGGTTTCTAGTTCAGCTAAATATCTGTTTGGGAGAACTGAGAAATCAGTTTCCTTCTGTTGGGAGACTATCCCCATAGTTTCCTTCTGGTTTCTGGTTTAGATAAGGATTCTGGGCCTAACACGTGTCGTATTGTCTTGTCTTATACGTAGTTATTGTGCTGAATTTATTTAGTATTACACTGTCTTTTATTATATGTGGTTTGCGTCTCGTGAATGCAACAAAAAAAACCGGGTTCTGGCATTTCATGGTCTGTGGCCAACAAAGCAAACATCTCATTAAGAGGGTTTTTTTTTTTAGGTTTGAGTTATTATATGGAGGGCAGTTTTGAACAATTGACAAACCAAACCACCTTATGAACAGGGGTTTGGGGCGCTGTTATTGTGTTAATAGTTTTGTGTGTGTGTTTATTATCATTTTGTGTTGTCTTGTTTGTTTTTGGAACAACTGATATACCTTGCTTACCTTGAAGCATTCAGGTACACATAGTTAAAGGTCTTATCATGCCAAAAATTGCTATATGGGAAGTAGTGCTGAACAGTTAACTATAAGCATATCACATTGAATAAGACCTAGAATTGTTTATTTTGTAATTGTTCGTACAAGCCTTGTGTAACAGATGTAAAGCTTACCTCCCCGACAAACAAGGTTGGGTCAGAACCAGTGTGTATGTTGTAGAATGCCCTGAATTAACAAGTAGAGATACAGGCACAGGAGGGGCTGTTGTTGCTTACAGGGTACTGAGTGAGGGGGGGCTGGCAGGTTTGCCCTGAGTAGACCCACTGGTTGAATTGGAGCTAGGGGAAAATGAAAAAGAAATGGACTTTTAATTGACACTGGAGATACATTTTCAGTTTTAAACACTGTATTTAGTGCCAAAAAGTGATGAATTTATTCAAGGAATGGGAGCCACAGGCCAATCAGAAAAAGCTTTCTTTTTGAAACCCCTAAAATATAAAATTGGAAAACAAATGAGGATTCACCAATTCTTATATTTGCCTAATTCTCCAAAGCCCCTTCCAGGTAAAAACTTTCTAGAAAATCTGGGAACTGTAAGAAAATTTGATAAAAGCAAACTTGAATTTCAAGTAAACCCTAAGCCTGACTGTCAGAACAAATTGTGAGTGAAGCTTACCCATTAGTGTGGGCCACAAATATCCCTTGAAAATCAAAGCGAGCTGCCCCAGTAGTTATAGAGTTAAAAATCAGGAGCAAAACCGGTACATAGAAAACAATACCCGTTAAGGGAATTGAACCCATAATAGAATGTAAATCACACGGTCTTACCTCAAAGGTTTTAAAACCAATATTTGGAAATCAATTATCTAAGGAATTGGAACAAAGGGAACGGCCACAGGGAGAGGGCGGTCTTCTACAATATGTAGAAGATTTACTCATAGCAACTGAAACTGAAGAAAACTGTGTACAATGGACTATTGCATTGTTGAATTTCTTGGGACTAAATGGATATCGAGTTTCCCAACAGAAAGCCCAACTGGTGCAAGAAAAAGTGGTATACCTGGGATACAAGATTTCTGGAGGACAACGATCCCTGGGAACGGAAAGAAAAGAAGTCATCTGTCAGATGCCCAGACCTGACACGGTGAGAGATCTGCAGGCCTTTTTGGGCATGACAGCCTCATTTCTAGAAGGAAGAATGCCAGCAGAACCCATCAAGCATGACTGCCTGGAAACCATCGGAGCTGTGTATTCCAGCCGCCTGGACCTTACAGAAGGACCGGTTGCAGACGCGGAACACTGGTATACGAATGGCAGCAGCTTTATGAAGCATGAAGAGACACTGGCAGGTTATGCAATAACCACAACAGAACAGGTAATCGAATCAAACCCTTTGCCTACAGGAACCTCAGCACAAAAAGCAGAGCTAATAGCTCTGACCCAAACTCTTAAACTAGCACAAGGACAATGAATTAACATTTGGACAGATTCTAAATATGCTTTCTCCGCTGTGCATGCTTATGGTGCAATCTGGAAGGAAAAAGGACTGCTGGCGACCTAAGGAAAACCTGCAAAACATGCTGAGGAAATCCTACAGTTGTTGGAAGCCGTCCAACTCCCAAAACAAGTGGCCATAATGCATTGCAAGGGACACCTGAAAGGTAACACCGTTCCAGAAATAGGTAACCAGAGAGCTGATGCAGAAACTAAATTAGCTGCTGCAAGAACTAATGAGGTAATTATATCAACCTTAGTTACAGAGGAACTAGATATTAATTTTAAGCCAGAGTACCAAGACTCAGATCACAGGTAAATACAGAGAAACAAAGGTAAGATACTAAATAACGGGTGGGGCCAGTTAGAAACAGGACAATTAGTGCTTCCAGAAGAATAACCCTAACACAGGAACTAGAATATAGAAAGAGGCAATTAACAGGGAAAATTCCCCAGAGAAGTGTGGCAAATTAATTTCTCTAAACTTTCAAGAAAAGGGGGGTATAGACACCTCCTTGTTTTGACAGACACATTTTCTGGGTGGCCTGAAGCATTCCCATGCAGGACAAATAAAGAGACAGAAGTAACCAAAATCCTGCTAAATAGTGTAATAGCAGTGGGAAAACATTTTAATAAAAAATGTCACAGTGGTAATAGACAAACAACCTGACTGTAAATTACATTCTTTCCATCCCGGTGATTAGTATATGTTCAGAATCTTTTAGGAAAACCTCTGCAGGAAAAGTGGGAAGAATCACCCCAGATGCTACTGACCACCTTCACGGCAATCTGGATTAAGGAACTACCTGCTTAGATCCACTACTCCCGAGTCAAGAAAACTCCAGAGAACCCCCAAAAGAATTCCTGAAGGAACCCACTACCATGGACTGGCAGACTCCAACATTATTCCTTGGACTCTTGATAAGTACAACAAATCATACACACAACAGGACTGGATTAAACCCCCAAAATCATTAATCATTGTATTAGGAATAGTTATGTTTTTTTTTTTACTATCCTTTTGATTATGTGACTGTAATATAAATTACCACACCCATACTTCGTTGGAACTTGACGAAAGATTTCCTAAGTTCTAAGAAAAGGGGGGAATGAAGCAGGAAGGGTTAATCAGGACACTTTTACTGTGGGACCATAGAGGCCCCCTACCCCCCTGTACACTTTTAGTTTGCCTTAAGCTATATTTCGTAAGCTGCATTTTGCACAAGAAGACTCTGTCCTGTGCTGAGGGCATCAGACCTTAAAGGAACCACAACAAACACTGGGCAAAGAACCCCAGTCCCATAAATCTCATCCAGGGGAGCCAAGGTGGCATCTCAATAGGTGATATAGGCCCAGATCCAGGGCTTTCTTGAAGCCTCAGTGATCAGAACACAGAACAATAGAAAGAACAAAAGGTCCCCGAGGCGAGGTGAGGATGAGGATTAAAAAAACAACCCCCAGGATGAAGGCAAACAGGAACTCCCACCAAAATATTCCTCAAAATGGAAACCACGCCTCAATCTCTGCCCCTAACTCCACCTGTTATGAATATTGTAATCTATGTTGTAATCATTGCCAAACCTGTATAAAATACTCACTCTAACCTAACCAACTCGGAGCCTGTTTTTCCAGCACTAGCTGGCAGGCTGCCCAGCCGTTAATAAATAAATACCTTGCTGTTCTAGGCATAAAACTCTGTCTAAACAGTTTTTTTATCTGCTTTTTTTGGGCATCACCACAAAGCAGAATGGTGGGCACTCTGAAAGCAAAGGCTGCAGCTCTGGCTGTGGGGTCTGCACCATCTACCCCAGTGGTGGCCAATGCCTCCATCTAAATAGACCTGCTGAAGGGAGAGGCTACAGTGCAGACCTCAGACTGCAGGAAGTGTCTAGACCTTTCTCCTGGGGCAGGGATATGTAGCAGACATCTGCAAAAGGTGTGCCAGGGTGGAGGACCTCCTGTAGCAGTTGGTTGAGCTGCAGAAGGTGGTGAGAAGGCTGCGTAACATCAGGGAGGGTAAGAAGGAATTAGTCATTCATTGTACACACTGGCTTTAAACTGAAAGAGGGTAGGTTTAGATTAGATATTAGGAAGAAATTCTTTACTGTGTTGCCTAAATGGCTGTGGGAAAAAAAAGACTCCAAACCAAATTAGGTAGGAGATAAGATAAGGATACAAAGGCTTTAATGAGCCCCCAGGCTTTCTGGAATACCCCCAGCGCGTTCCCGAAATAGAGATGTTCACAGATTTTATAATGATTTTCACCCAATCCCGTCTGGCCACCACCCAGGTTCTGCCCCCGCCACGCCTCTTGGAAATTGGGTCTGGGGGTGTTTTGGGACCCCCTCTTCTTCATCTTCCTCAGAGCATGTAATGTTCTTGGAGGCCTTCCAGAATTCTAGGCCTGAAGGTTATTGAGTCTATGGCTGTATCTTCTTCCGTAGGGTTAGGGTGTTCTTCTACAATTCTACCTTGAAAATGAGACTAAACAGGCTGTGGAATTAAGGTAATTGATATGGGAATGGGTAACAGGGGTTTGAGCTGGTGTGTTAAAGGGTAAAGGGATAATATACTGCTACTCTAAAATCTACATTTACTACATAACTACTTCTAAGACCTACCAAAATTACATAAATCAAAACATCAAAACTCTAAGGTATCAACTGTGAGGGTGATGAGACACTAGAACAGGTTGCCCAGAGAAATTGTGGATGCCCCATCCCTCAGAGGTCATTTCCAACCTAATATATTCTGTGATTCTGTGATCTTCAAAGGTCCCTTCCAACCCAGATCATTATATGAATCTAATAATCTGATGCTGCTTTCCGTGGCAATCCATGCACAGACATTTCAATTGTCTGGGGGGTAACCACCACCTCATCATCTGTTTCAGGCCATGCTTCTGACAGAGCCAATGTAGCCAGGAAAGAGGCCACGGGGGTCCAGAGCTCGGAACTGGGTCATTCTGGAATACAGGGAGTCATAACCTCCCAAGTCCATGATTTTTTTGACAGCCATGCATCCTTGTTCCTGGATCCTACCAGGCCTCTACAACAAAATACCACCACAGTCAAAGCAACCTTCAAGCCCTGGAACCTTGGAGGAACTCCAAAGACAGAATGTTCTGTGAACAAGAAAAAGATGAGGAAGGAGAGAGGTCCTGAGGCCCTCTGACTCAGTTCCAAAGAGGGGTGACAGGGGAGGATCTGGGGGGCAGATAGATCTGGGATTGGATGGACAATACTATAAAATTGTAGAACCACTGCCGGGGGGTGTAGCAATAATATAATAAGTAAAGGGTCCTAGGGACCAGAGAGACACCAACATGGTGTGTAGCAAAAGAGATGCTTTATTGAAAGAGACAAAAGCTTAAATAGTAGTTTCAAATGGTAACACGTCACAATATGTGACCTTCTTAGCCAATTCTAAACAATCATTCCACTGCACATGTGCGATAGAGTACTTTAAGAACTACAACTCCCAGGATGCCTTACTGGCACCCATCCTGTAACCCAAAACCCCATATGGGGGCATGCCTTTTACCATATTTCCATGGGCTGGGAGGCCTTAATTAAAGACCTGCTCCTTATCTTAACTCTACTAAATTTGCCTGGAGTATCTTTTAAATCCCGATCTTAAGGCAACAGGGGAGACAATTACCTGTTATTTACCTCAGTTTTAGAAAGGCTTTTGACATGATCTCCCATAACATTTCTTATCCTTGTTGGGGCATTAGAGTCTGACTTTTTGGACATCTAGATGTGGTAGTGCGGCTTGTGTGCCAGCACCTTTGTGAAATGGGGTGTTGTGATGGTTAAAAAAACGTCATCTGGTCATGCTCAAAGGGGATTGTTCAATAGGTTGTATTGTACCTGGGGGTCAATCACGCCTTCTGGAACTGTTTTGAGGCTTCTGAGTCCTCTGAATAGTTTTGACTCGATCATATCAAGTGATGTGTCTGTCTTATTCTAATAACATTTTATACAGATAAAATGTTCTTAACCTTGCTACAATCTTTGTGCATTGGAATCCTTGATGAGAAATGTTAAGCAGCATTTTAGAAATCTTGTACAAAGGTGCTAACAGGCCAAAGGCACTTGCAAGCTATACCAAATGTGTTAAAAACTATACTAAAATCTATATAATATGTATTTAGGGTATCCCTATAAATGACCTGAAGGAGGTGACAGAGTGCATTCTCATGAAATTTGCAAATGACACCAAATTCAGGAAACAGTTGATACACTTGAGGGCAGGGCTGCCAACAAGAGGGACCCAGAGAGGCTGAAGGAATAGGCAAACCTTATGAAATTCAACAAGGACAAACACAAAGTCTTGTACCTAAGAAGGAAGAACCATCTGGGATGATGCAAGCTAGGGAGCAGCTTTGCTGAAAAGGATGTGGGAGTTTTGGTAGACAGCATGTCTACGTGAGTTAGCAGTATTTCCCTGGTAGCAAAGGCAACCAGGAGTATCACCAAGAACTTTGCTAGTAGTTTAATGGAAATGATTATTCCCTTTTACTCAGCACTCATTAGAGTACATCTACAATACTGTGGTCAGAATTGGGAACCTTAATACAAGACAGACATTTGACAGACTGGAGTGAGTTCAGTGGAGGGCCACCAAGATGGTCGAGGACCTAGGAGCAAATGTTCTATGAGGAGAGGTTGAGGAAGCTGGGCTTATTCAGCTTGGAGGAAAGAAGGTTATGGAGTGGGGGGAAGACAGCTAATTGTACAACCCCTGTCCCCCAACACCTTCAAGGAAGTTATCAAGACATTTCAGCCGGGCTCTTTACAGTGATGCATGGTGGATGGATGAGAAACAATAGGCCTTAATGGAAGCAAGAAAGGTTCAAACTAGATATGAGAAACTTTTTTTAACATGAGGAAGGTTAAGCAGTGGAGTTAGGGCCCAGAGAGGCTGTGCAGTCTCCATCCTTGGAGGTTTTCAAGACAAGACAAAGCCCTCAGCAACTTTAATCGGATCTCATAGTTGTCCTTGCTTTGAGCAAAGTGAATTAGAGCTCCTGGACTCTCTTCCTACTTGAATAATCCTATGATCTTACATCTGCCTGCTGCAGTACAAGCAGCCATTCTGTTATAGACTCAGGGCAGCTGTGCCAATGTGATGCTATGCTAGGAGTGGGTGATTTACAGTGCCCTGAAAAACTTCAGCATTTTCTGCTGGAGGAGAAAAGTCCCTTATAATCTGAATTATGCTGTGATCCTGTGATATTCCAGAAAAGCAGGAAAATAGGGGTAGGGGAGGAGGAAAAAGAAGAAGGAAAACTTTGTCATGGTAGCGTGTCTGACTGAAATTATCAGCAATTAATGGGTAATGCATAACACAGATTTGTGAATTTATAGAAGTGCTTCGTATTTTTTCTTTGAAAATTAAGGTGATTAGACTTTAGAATATGGTTGTGTTTGGGGCAACATTCAGACAGCAGGAGCACAGAATACCCAACTGATAGGTAACAAAGAAGAATCTACAGATTTGACACTGAGAATGTTTCCTGGCAAAGTAAATGAGCTTGATTGTTGGCCTATTAGCTAGTAGATGATATTGGGTGTATGTGGCAAGGTTTTGATAGCGGGGGCAGGGGCTACATGGGGGGCCTCTGTAAGAAGAAGTCAGGGGTTGCCCTGTGCAAGACACAGCTGATTCCAATCAGCTCAGTAATGGCCCCACCACAGGCCACACCTTAGTCCATCAGTGAAGCTGGTGAGGGCTCTGTGAAAACATGTTTAAGGAGATGCAAAAATGCCAGGGAGCGTATGGGGAAGGGGGGGGGGGGGCAGAAGTGTGAAAAACAACAGTGAAAACAACACTGAGAACACCAAGGTCAGAGAAGAAGGAGGGGAAGAAGGTGCTCCCTGATTCCTGTGGAAGAGACCACAATGAAACAGGTGGTCCATGGACAACCCATGCTGGAGCAGATTCTCCTGGTAGGTACTGCAGCCCATGTGCTACAGTCCAATACTTTCTGACCTGCTTCTTTTAGATATTTCACAAAAGGAGGTTGTAATATTTTAACACCAAATTTACTTATTTGAATATATTTGATGTTCCACAGGATTTTGATTTAGCAGAGTGATACAACAATATACTAAAATTCCAAATGCAAACATAACATAGCAATTGCAATATGCAGTTGAATCACAATACAAACATAATTTCCATTGCCAATATCTACATGCTCACCATCCTAATGCTGTGCATCTCGAGTTGTCAGGAAGGAATATGTGAGTTGAAGCCAACAAGGTGACCAATTACCATCACAGGTAAAACAGTTTCTACTTGTGGAAAATTAATTTATTGGCAATTAAAAGAGATTTGGATACTGAAAAACAAAATATTAAAGCCCTACACACCCTTCTTCCCAGGCTCAACTTCTTCCTTCCTGACTCTTCTACCTCCTCCCCCTGCCCCAAGCAGCACAGGGACAACAGGGAATGGGGTGTTAAGGTGAGCTCATAACAGGTTCTCTCTGCTTCTCCTTCCTTCTCACACTTTTTCCTTGCTCCAATGTGGGTCATCTCCATGGGCTGCAGTCCTTCAGGCTAAACCTGTTTCAGTGTGGAGTCCTCTCCAAAGGCCACAGGTCCTGTCAGGAGAACCTACTCCAGTGTGGGGTCTCCATGGGCCACAGTTCCTTCAGGAAATATCCACTTGCTCCAGCATGGGGTGTTCCACAGGCTGCAGTGCAGATATATGCTCTGGCATGGTCCTCTCCACAGGCTGCAGGCTACGCACTCTACTGTCTCTTCCAAAACTTCCACAGGCTGCAGGTGAATATCTGCTCCAGCTTCTGGAACACCTCCTCCCTCTCCTCTGATCTTGGTGTTTGCAGGATTGTTTCTTAAACCTTTTCCCCCTCCCTCCACATTGCCATGCAGTGTTTTTCCCTTTCTTAAATATGTTTTCACAGAGGTGCCACCAGCTTTGCTGATTTCCTCATCTTTGCCCTTTAGTGGGCCCATTGCCAAGCCAGCTGGAGCTGGCTGTGCCCAGCATGGGGCAGCCCCTTGGTTTCTTCTTACAAAGGCCACCCCTGCAGGTCTCATCCCTTCCCCCTGCCTTCGCTACCAAAATCTTGCCCCATAAACCCAATATATCTTATTTCCATCTCTTGGAGGTGTCAAGTTGAACATTACATTTTCTTTGTGCTGAAAAGTGCAGAGGGAAACTACCTAGGGATTGGTTTTCTATTTTTGTCAAAGATCTTCCTGTTGCACAAATACCAGAAGACAACACAAAACATTCCCCTGCTACAATACAAACTGCACTGCTTAATAATCCATCCTGGAGTGAGTTTACAAGAATTGTGTTGCAACCACAAAAACCATTTTTCTCTTGCTAGGAATACTGCTTAATTTGGTTCCAGCCATTAACCATCTCTCACTGAGGTCAACAGCTCTGGTGAAGGCTCATCCTGCAGCTTAGCAGGGGATCACAGTGAGCAAGGCAAATTTCTAGTGCCAGGGGAATGGCAGGAGCGCGCTGAGATCCATATGGAGTCGGCAGCTTGCCCTAGAGTGGCTGACTCATCATGGATGGCATCTGTTCCCACTCTCATAAGGGGCCTGAAGGACCATGGCACATCATCAGGGTGTGGCACATCAGTTTGCTCAGCAGATTGAGCAGGAAGGGCGCTGAGGCACTGCAGCTCAAGTGGTTAGGTCAGTTGGTGGTCATTACACACACAAAGAGAGCTTGGGTATGGTGTTCACTTGGCAGGGAACCAAGTCATCTATGCTCACCAAAAAAGATGTAGAGGAGCAGACAGAGCTCCAGACAGAGCTCCCCAAATAAACATGCAACCAATCAGGTTTCAGGCTGTATGGAGTGCCAAAGCCTTTCACTGGACTGTAGCAGAGACAGTGGCTGTGTCAGATGTGACCAAGTGGACAACCTGCTCAGCCTGGTGGTAGAGTGATGAGATGAGGTAGAAAGGTTAAGGAGTATTAGAGAATTGGAGAGGGAGATAGACTGGTGGAACCATGCTCTGGCCTCCCTGAGACAGGAGCAGCCTCCAGAAATAATTCAAGATCAAGGGGATCCTGTATCCATCCCCCAGCAAGGAGCAGGTACCAGCTGTGAAGAAAGGAGTGAATGGAGGGTAGTCCATGCTTGGGATGGAAAGCGAAATCCTTCTTCACCCACCTCAACCCCCAGGTGCCTCTGCACAATCGGTGTGAGGCTTTGTATGTGGAAGATCAACCAAAGGATGAAGAGGATGAAGGTCTGGTTACATGAGAGGTGTTACCACAGTCAGAAAGGTCAACCCCCTGTATTACTGTCGTGGTTTTGCTCTGGGTCAATTTTGCCTTCCACCCCCCACATAATTACCACTAGTTGAGAGTAAGTTTTTGCAGACAAAAGAGAGACAGGATTTGGGGAAAAATAGTATATACATTTATTACTAGTAAAATAAAAACTACTAATAAATTAAAAACTAAAGAACTATATCTACAACAATTTCTATTCAAGGTAAAGTGCAATATATATATATAGAAATACTTCTTTCCTTTTTATACCAGTCCAAGGAGAAGAAGTAGTCTCATTCTGTATCTTTGGAGCTCCAGTTCTCTCCCTCTAGTAACAGATTCTCAGCAGCAGCAGCACTTTCATTGCAGTTGGAACTTCTTCTCTTTCCCTCTCGCTCTGTGTTGGCTTCCAGGGCTGGGCTTACCCCCCTCCTGGGCTAAGACTGAAGGCTGGATATTACTCAGGTCCCGAAGGGTCTTCCTTCCATAGGCTTGCAAGGGGACACTTGCTTACTATGGATCTTCTTCCACAGGGTTACAGGGGCTAATGGTTTAAGAGTCCACCCCTGTTTCCCTATGGAGGTCCCTCCCCATGGGAGAATAGTCCTTGATAGACTTCTCGGCATGGGTCTAGCACGAATCCACACACGCACGGATTCCAGCATCTCACATGGGCCGTCTCGCTCCAGCATGAGATTTCTCAGAGTTACAAAATCTTCAATAGCAGTATAGATCCACACACACACACACGGATCTCAGTATCCCACCTGAGTCGTCATTGCTCCAGCACAGGTTTCCTTCAGGGTCACAAATCTCCACCAGGACTCTGCCTCACTTCAGTCCTTTTCATGAAGTCTCGGTTCTCTTTGGTACATCCACAAACTCTTCTATTAGTTGCATGGAGGGTCTCCTTATTTCAACAAGCTTTTACAAGTAGCAGGGATTACTTTTCAGTCTTTTCCCTGCTAAGGAGAGAGAGCAGAAAGGCAGGGGGGAAACAAGCCTCCCCCCTTTCGCACTTTATTTTTCTTGCTGCAGTTTCAACTGCCAACTTCGACCTTGGAAGCTCCGTTATCTTTCGACTGGAATTCTTCCACAGCAGTTTCTGTTCAAGTAGTTTGTCTTTTAAACTTTTTTTTTTCCCTCTTCACTCTCTTACAAGAGGGAAGGGAGAACTTCAGTGCTGCACCTGCTCCCCCCCCCCGGCCCAAGCCGGGGGAGGAGGGAGTCTGGCCCTGCTTCGGGCCCGCTACTCCTCTCCCCTACATGGCTGCTACTCTAATTCCAACTGCGCCAACAACCTTCTCTTCCGTTTTTCTTGAAGATGTAATTAGCAAAGGCGTTCCTGGACTTCTGATTGGCCTTTTTGTCCGGAAATTACCTGGACAAAACCATCATCAGCCCCAAGGATGGGCTGATGGGCAAAACCACGACAATTACAACTGCTTCCAAGAGGAAGAAAAGACAGGTTATAGTTGTAGGAAATTCCCCTCAAAGGGGAACAGAGGGCCCAATATGCCGACCGGGCCCAACCCATAGGGAGGTCTACTGCGTCCCTGGGGCCTGGGTTAAGGACATCACCAGGAAACTTCCGAGCCTGATGCAACCCTCAGACTACTACCCATTATCAATCTTCCACATAGGGTGCAATGAAGTGGTAACATGTAGACTGAGGGTGATCAAAAAGGGCTTCAGGGCCTTGGGGTGGTTGGTGAGGGAATCTGGGGAACAACTTATAGTCTCCTCTATCCTTCCAGTTGAAGGCAGCAATATTGGAAGAAACAGATGGGCCTAGTCTATTAATACATGATTAATACAAAGTTTTGGGGTTTTCAACAATGGAATGGCCTATGCAGCACCAGGCATGCTAGCATCAGATGGGACTTACCTTTCTCAAAAAGGGAGGAGAGTCTTTGCTCAGGAACTAGCAGAGCTCCTTGACAGAGCTTTAAACTAGATGTGATGGGGAGGGGGACAATGTCCTGCTTGTCCCTGGCAAGATGTGGGATGAGATGCAAAGGTTAGAGGGGCAAGGTACTTGTGAGGGCCCTCTGCCCATGACTCTGAAATGTGCTGGCCTCACTGGAACACACTTGCAGTCCTACAGAGATGAGCCAGGGACTTGTCAGAAGTCAAACAGGTAAACACCAGGGAATACCTCAAAAGAATTAAGGGATGTTCCTCTAGGAAGGTGACATGGCTGACAGCCCAGCTGAGGTGCCTTTGCACCAATGCACGTGGCATGGACAACAAACAGGAGGAGTTGGAAGCCACCGTGCTGCTAGAAAGCTATGACCTTGTTGCCATTACTGAAACTTGGTGAGACGAATCCCATGACTGGAATGCAACTATCGATGGCTACAGGCTGTTCAGAAGAGACAGGGGAGAAAGGAGAGGTGGAGGAGTTGCCCTCTACATCAAGAGGTGGATTGAGTGTGAAGATTTGTCTCTGAAGAACAGCCATGAGCATGTTGAAAGCCTGTGGGTAGGAATCAGAGACAGGCAACAAAGGGAACCTTGTGGCTGGTGTCTACTATAGGCCGCCTGATCAAGAGGAGCCTATTGAAACCTTCTTGCTCCAGCTACAGGAGGCATTGCACTCAAAGGCTCTGGTCCTGCTGGGGGACTTTAACAACCTGCTGGAAAAATAGCACAGTGAGCTGTAGGCAATCCAGGAAACTCTTGGAATTCGTGGAGGAGAACTTCTTGAACCAGGTAATAGACAGCCCTACACGAGGGGATGAGATACTGGATCTGATGGTCACCAATGAAAGTGAACTAAGCAGGGACATCAAGATTGGAGGCAGCCTGGGCCACAGTGATCATGCACTGGTGGAGTTTGCAGTCCTGAGAGATGTGGGTCAGGTAAGGAGTAAAGATAGGCCCCTGAACTTTAGGAAAGCAGACTTCCAGCTCTTCAGGGAGATAGTGGGATACTCTGGGAAACTGCCCTTGGGGAGAAGGGAGTGGAAAAGACCTGGCAGATCTTTAAGGAAGTCTTCCATAGAGCACAAGAGCTAATGATCCCCAGGAGCAAAAAATTGGGCAAAGAAGGCAAGAGACCAGCATTGCTGGTCAAACTAAAGGGAAAGAAGAAAATGCACAGGCAGTGGGAACAAGGACAGGTAGCCTGGGAAGAGTATAAAGATGAAGTTTGGTTTTATAGGGATGGGGTGAAGAAGACCAAGGCAAAGCTGGAACTGAACCCGGCAAGGGATGCAAAGAACAGCAGGAAGGACTTCTACAGGTATGTCAACCAGAAAAGGAAGGTCAAAGAAGGCATAATTCCCTGATAAACAATGATGGAAGACCGGTAACAACAAATGAGGAGAAGGCTGAGGTACTCAACTTTTTTTGCCTCAGTCTTCAATGGCAACCTCTCTTCCCATACCTCTTGAGTGGATGGACAGCAGGATGGGGACTAGGGGAGCAAAATCCCACCCACTGTAAGTGAAGATCAGGTTCATGACCACCTGAGGAACCTAATTGTACATGTCTATGCGACCCAATGAGATGCATCCCAGAGTCCTGAGGGAATTGGCTGATGGAGTTTCCAAGCCACTCTCCGTGACATTTGAAAAGTCATGGCAGTCAGGTGAAATCCCAGGTGACTGGAAAAAGGGAGACATTGCACCCATCTTTAAAAAGGGTGGAAAGGAGGACCTTCAGAACTAGTGACCTGCCAGCCTCACCTCTGTGCCTGGGAAGATCATGGAACAGATCCCCCTAGAAGCTACGCTAAGGCACATGGAGGACAGGGAGGGGATTCAGGACAGCCAGCATGGCTTCACCAAGGGCAAGTCGTGCCTGACCAACCTAGTGGCCTTCTATGATGAGGTGACTACATCAGTGAACAAGGGAAGTGTTGTATTAAATACGAGGATGGCCATGAAAATAAAACTGGGCACTTGATGATGATGGCCTAAATTCAGCTTTATTCTCTTCATCCAGAATATTACATTGTCTTCACACAGCAGCACACACACACTGTCTCTTGTAGAATCTTACATACTAACACTATTCTTAGCTCTACTATCTATATTTACCACCAGCCTTCACATATGATTGGATGTTCACCTCTTATTTACATTCTTTCTCCCATGGTCAGGACTGGCACCTTTTACCAAGATCTCTATGGCCCCTGCTTTTCTATCAGGGGAAAGGCCTTAGGGTGTCTAGATTAAAATCCTCTTCCTCTACATTCCTCAAAAGGGTCATGGCAGACCCACCGCCTACCCCGACAGGGAAGGGCTACAGATGTCATTTATCAGGTCTGTGTAAAGCCTTTGATATATTGCCCCCCAACATCCTTCTCTCTAAATTGGAGACAGATGGATTTGATGAGTGGACTGTTAGATAAAAAAGTTGTTGGATGGCTGCATCCAGAGGGTAGTGGTCAACAGCTCAGAGTCCCAATGGACATCAGTGACAAGTGGTGTGCTTCAGGAGGCTTGTGCTGGTTTAAAGGTAAACCAGCAGGAGAAATGAACCCAATTCAAAAGAGATTATGAATCAGAATTACAATTTAATGAAAATAATACAATAAATACAATTATACAGACGAACAATTGGTTTTAGCCCACAAAAACCCAGATGTGCTCCTGACACCCTGGGGCACAAACAGAATGATGTTTGTTGGCCCTCATGCTGAGCCCCACGTGGTCCCCTTGAGTCCAAAAATAAAAGGAGAGTAAAAGCCTGTTGGTGCGAGTGATGGTCGCAGTCTGGTTGAGAGCGGTGGTTGCAGTCCAGTTGACAGTGGTGGTCGCAGTCTGGTTGAGAGTGGTGGTTGCAGTCCAGTCGAGGTTCTAGTCTCCCTCTGGATCCCATGAGTAGTACCAGAAGTCCCAGGACCCCAAAATTATATAGGTTTAGGCAGGAATGCCCAGTACCTTCCCCAGGGTAGGGAGTTCCACAGTGGGTGATTGTGAGTCCTGAGTGTGAGGACAGGAACATCCTTTTATCTCACAGGCCTCTTAACTCCCAGCTTATAGCCTGAGGGGTCAGGTGTGCTCTGGGCAGCTGCTGCAAATGGTCTATTGTTAACAGTTTCTGGGAAATGACATAGAGGGTGTAGAATACACAGTTTGGGTTACATCCACACAGTGATGAACTGGTCCCATCTGCTCTAACTAGGACAGGGCTCTATTGGGAACAGTGCTATTTAATATTTTCATTAATGACATAGATGAAGGGATTGAGTGCACCCTCAGCAAGTTTACAAATGACACCAAGCTGAGTGGTGCCGTTGGCAGTCCTGAAGGACAGGATACCATCCAGGGGGACCTGGACAAGCTCAAGAAGGGACCCCATGGAAATCTCATACAGTTTAACAAGACCAAGTGAAAGGTGGTGCACCTGGGTTGGGGCAACCCCCAGTATAACCCCCTGTGGCTGGAGGATGACAAGATTGAGAGCAGCCCTGCTGAGAAGGACTTGGGGGTGTTGGTGGATGAGAGGCTGAACATGACCCAGCAATGTGCACTTGCAGCCCAGAAAGCCGATTGTATATTGACCTGTGTCGTGGTTTTGCCCACCAGCCAGCCCCTGGGGCTGAGGATGGTTTTGTCCAGGTGGATTTCCGGAGAAAAGGCCAATCAAAAGTTTTAGTAACGCCTTTACCAATTACATATTTAAGAAAACGGAAGAGAAGGCTGTTGGGCAGTTGAAATTAGTAGCAGTTGAAATTAGGTCGCTATGTAGGAGCGGCAGCAGGCCCCAGGTGGGGGCCAGGCCTCCCTCCTCCCCCGGCCCTGGGTTGGGGGCAGGTGTAGCACTGAAGCCCCCCTTCTCTCCTATGATGGAGTAGAGAAAAAAACTTTAGAGAAGAACTGACTGCTTGGACAAGAATGCTGCAGAAGAAATTCCGGCAGAAAGATAATGAAGTGTTCAAGGCCAAAGCTGACAGCCAGAGGAGAGAGAAGTTCAAAGGGGGGGTTGTTTCTCTCTCCTTTCGCTCTCTCCCTTCAGCAGGGAAAAGACTGAAAAATAGAACCCTACCATCTGTGGAAGTTTATTGGGGTGAGGAGACCCCCGTGCTGCTCATGGAAGAACCTACACTGGAGTAAGTTGATGCATGAGGAAGCTGAGACTTTATGAGAGATTTGAGATAAGGCAGAGTCCTGTTGAAGATTTGTCGGAGGATGCAGCAAGGCCGCAGTGCCTAGCAGCATGGGAAAGAATGTAAATAAGAGGTGAACATCCAATCATATGTGAAGGCTAATGGTAAATATAGATAATAGAACTAAGAATAGTGTTAGTATGTAAGATTCTACAGGACAGTGTGTGAGTGCAGCTGTGTGAAGACAAGATGTAATATTCTGGATGAAGAGAATAAAAACTGAATTTAGGCCATCATCATAAGTGCCCAGTTTTATATTTGTGGCCGTCCTCGTATTTACTACAACAAAGATTTATGACCCTGAGAGAGACGAGGCTTACACTGGAGTGAGAGCAGCTCGGGTAAGCTTGGGATCTCAGTGAGAGATCCATGCTGCTGGTGCTGGAAATTTGTGACCCTGAGACGAGACTTATGCCGGAGCGAGGACGGCCCGGGTGAGATGCTGGGATCCATGTGTGGGATCCATGCTGCTGGTGCTAGAAATTTGTAACCCTGAGAGAACCTATGCTGGAGCACGAACGGTTCAGGTAGGGTGTTGAGTGTGGGGTCTGAGTACAGCAGGTGCCGCAGGGCATTCTGGGAAATGTAGTTTTGAGTACTCTGTTGCACGTGCAGTTGGATGCTTGTATGGGATTGGCTGACATGGTCGCATGTTGTGACGTGCCAGCATTTGAAACTGCTATATAAGTTGGGACTCCGGGAATAAAGATCATCTTGTTACACACCACGTTGGTGCTCTTCTGGTCCTTTGGGACTCTTCAGTTATTATATTAATAACTGCTACAGTTGAGATCCAAATGAGGGATCCATGCTACAACCATGTCAGAGAGGTCTATCAAGGACTGTTCTCTCGTGGGGAGGGACCTCACAGGAAAACAGGGGTGGACTCAAAAGCCATTATCCCCTGTGACCCTGTGGTGAAGATCCATGGTAGGCAAGTGTCCCCTTGCAATCCATGGAAGAGAAAACCTTCAGGGCTTGGGTAATCCCCAGCCTCCGGTCTTAGCCCAAGAGGGGCGTAGACCCAGCCCTGGAGGCCAACGCAGAGCAAGAGAGAAAGAAAAAGAGTTCCCGCTGTGACAAAAAGGAGTTGTCATCCTGAGATAACAAAAGAAGAGCTTTAAAGTGCTGCAGAACTATTGAAAAGACCTGGAACTCTGAGAATAGAGAAAGAGACTGCTTCTCCTCCTTGGACTGATATAAAGGGGGGAGAAGTATTTCTGTAAATACATAGCCATAGTACTTTTACCTAAGTAGAATTGTTGTAGATGTAGTTCTTTAGTTTTATTTTACTACTAATAAATGTTGATATCATTTGCCTAAATCATGTCTCTTTTATCTGCATAAACCTTCTCTCAACTTAGAGTAATTGCGTGAGGGATGTAAGAGCAAATTGACCCAGAGCAAAACCACAACAACCTGCAATTCTGCAATGATTGTGCCTGTCAGGGCTGGTCTTGTGAGACCTCACCTGGAGTACTGTGTCCAGTTCAGGGGTTCCAAGCACAGGAAGAACATCAACCTGTTGAAGCAAGCCCAGAGGACAGCCACCAACATGATTGGAGGGATGGAGCACTTCCATAAGGAAAGGCTGAGACAATTGGGTTTGTTCAGCCTGAAGAAGAGAAGGCTTTGGGATGACCTCATTGCAGCCTTCCAGTACCTGAAGGGAGCCTACAAGAAAGATGAAGAGGGACTTTTTACAAGAGAATGTAGTGACAGGACAAGGGGGGAATGGCTTTAAACTGAAAGAGTGTAGCATGCCAGAGTGAGAAAGACCTGAGGAATGTTCAGATGACCTTGTGTTGTTTTCTCTAAGCCATGATTTACTGCCCAGGGAGAGCTGAACAATTTCACCATGTGGGGATGTAAAAAGGGTAGCTTGAAACTCCAAGGTTTGTGTGTGTGGTGTCTGTGTGATAGGCCGGCCTGAGAGAGTGGTGGATGTGTGACTTGCAGCTGTGTTCTGTCTTAATTTGCTTTATCACTCCTAGCTGAAAGTGAATGAGATAAAAACGCCAGATCAGGGGCAATAAAGCAATTTCTGTCCATCAAGCCAGGAATTCATAATTTCATTCTGTCATTAAAAGAGTCAGTTTAGATTAGATATTAGGAAAAAATTCTTTACTGTGAGAGTGGTGAGGCACTGGAACAGGTTACCCAGAGAAACTGTGGATGCCCCATCCTTGGAACTGTTTGAGGCCAAGATTGGATGGGGCCCTGAGCAATCTCGTCTAGCGGAAGGTATCCCTGTCCACAGAAGGAGGGTTGGAACTAGATGATCTTTAAGGTCCCTTCCAAACCAGGCCATTCTGTGATTCTGTAATTCTCTTAAGCAAACTGAAGACTTGCCAGTGATCTAGACTGAACACAGCAGACCTCACAAGCCATGTAGGCTGCTACACATCAAGGCACTCTTTCTAGTACAAGCACTTTTGGGTCTATTTCTGCAGGAAAGGATTTGACAGGGTGGAGAGTGGGGAATCCTTGTACACAGGAAGCAGTTAAGTCATTTAAGGTGTTTTGTTATTTTAGTTTAGGTTCAGGACATACCTCCAATCATTTCTGTGGAACTACAGTTCTGGGGAACTACAGACCTATCAGTCTGACCTCAGGGATGGGGAAGGTTATGTAGCAGATCATCTTGAGTACCATCACACAGCACATACAGGACAACCAGGGGATCAGACCCAGCTAGCATGAGTTTATGAAAGGAAGGTCCTGCTTGGCTAACCTGGTCTCCTTCTATGAAAGGGTGACTTGCTAGGTGGATGAGGAAAAGGCTGTGGATATGGTCTACCTGGACATAAGTAAAGCCTTTGACACTGTTTCCCACAGCATTCTCTAGGAGAAACTGACTGCTCATGGCTTGGATGAGTGTACTCTTTGCTGCGAAACAAACTGGCTAGATGACTCAGCCCAGAGAATTTTGATGAATGGTGTGTTGATTGCTGATCACAGTTCATGGCTGGTCATAAGTGGTGTTCCCCAGGTCTCAGTACTGGAGCCACTTTTGCTTAATATCTTTATCAATGATCTGGATGAGGGGATGGCATGCAATCTCAGTAGACAACACCAATTGGGTGGGAGTGTTGATCTGATTGAGGGTAGAAAGGTTTTTAAGAGGAATCTGGACAGGCTGGATCAATGAGCGAAGGCCAATTATATGAGGTTTAGCAAGGCACTTGCACTTGTCACAACAACCCCATCCAACACTACAGGCTTGGGGAAGAATGTCTGGAAAGCTACCTGATGGAAAAGAACCTGGGGTTGTTGGTTGACAGACAGCTGAACATGATCCAGCAGTGTGCCCACGTGGCCAAGAAAGCCAATGGCATCCTGGATTGTATCAGAAATAATGTGCGCAGCAGGACTAGAGACATGATTGTCCCTCTATACTTGGCACTGGTGAGGCTGCACCTCAAATTCTGCGTTCACCTTTGGGCCCTTCACTACAGGAAGGACACCAAGGTGCTGGAGTGTGTCCAAAGAAGGGCAAAAAAGCTGGTTAAATTGTCTTTTACAGCAGGGGCCAGATTAAGTTCTAGTTGGGCTTGGGCCCTTCTAATTTTCTCTCTGTATAACCTCACAACATCTTTGAAGTCCATGTGAGTTACCTGCCTCCTCCCAAAGAGCATAAACTCTCCTTCTTTTCCTGAGTTCCAGACAAAGCTCTCTGTTCAACCAGGATAGTCTTCCCTGTTGGCTCATCTTTTTGCTCCTATGTGTTTGGGATTTCCTTCCTGAAGAATATCCAGCTTCCCTGGACTTCTTTGCCCTTCAGTACTGCCTCCCAAGGGTCTGTCTTAATCAGTCTCCTAAACAGGTCAAAGTCTGCCCTCCAGAAGTCCAAAGTGGCAGTTCTGCTGAACCCCCTCCTTATTTCTCTAAGAATTGAAAACTCTTTCATTTCATGATCACTGTGCCCAAGATGGCCTCCAACCACCACATCATCCACTAGTTCATCTCTGTTCACAAACAGCAGGTCCTGCAGTGCACCTCCCCTAGTTGGCTCACTCATCAACTGCGTCAGGAAGTTCTTTTTCACATACTCCAGGAACCTCTTGGACTGTGTTCTCTCTGCTGTGTTGTATTTCCAGCAGACATCTGGTAAGTTGAAGTCCCCAACAAGAACAAGGGTCAGTGTTTGCAAGATTTCTCCCAGCTGCTTATAGAATATTTTGGCTGCATCCTGGTTGTGTGGTCTGTAACAGACTCCCACTAGAATATCTGCCTTGTTGGCCTTCCTCTTCTCTTTTAATGACCACAATAGGAAAGACTTGGTTGTAGCTGATGTGATCTGATTTGGAACTCATGCATGTGGGGTGTTTATACACACTGACCACAGGAAGCATGTCTGCATATACCTGCAAGTGTCCCATGCAAACAAAGTAACATTCCTGTGGCTGAGCCACAGGATTGCAACAATGGAATTCAGTATTTTACCAAATTAGTTACTCCATGTCCTAAGTCTTCAGCTTCAGTGTTTTACTGGCAAAAAATGGACAGTACACAGCAAGATTTCTCTTGTTATGGAAAGAAGACTGCTTTCTTCTTGCTATTCATGAAGTGTGCCTTGTTGATTACACATTTATATCTAACTTAGAACAACCACCTTCTTTCTATGTTTTGATGCCTCAGAGCTTTTTGGATTTTTTTAACTTTTGTAGATTGTGTAGTAAATGTAGATTTTAATGTAACTGTATTATATCCCTTACCCTGTAGCATATTAGTTACACATACTCAACCCTGTTACCCCATTTCATATAAATCCCTCTAAATTCTGTTAGTGTGTTTAGTCTTCCTTTCAAGGTAGAATTGTAGAAAAGCACCCTAGGCCTGAACCAGAAGATATCACACAAACACAGCAACCTTCAAGCCCAGAACTTTGGAGGAGCTCCGAGGAGTATACATGCTGCGAAGAAGATGAAGATGACGAAGAAGGGGTCCCAAAGACCCAAGACCCAATTCCTGAAGGGGCGTGTTGGGGGGCACAACTGGGGAATGGACAGATCTGGGATTGGATGGACCTTATTATAAAATCATAGAAACACTGTCTGTGTGTGCATGTGTGGTATGTATTCCTCTAGGCTGCTGGCCTGATTAAAGGACCTACTCTCTTTATCTTATACACTAAATTGACCTGGAGTCTTTTTCTCTGATCTCTCTTTAGTCAACAATTTCAAAGTGAATGTTGAATGTAGTAGTGTTTGTTATGGTTAAATCTGTACAACTAGGGTTGGCTTTTTCAGATATATTAGAGACCTTAAGTATTATAAGATATATACAGCACACACTTTTCCAAATAATCACATGATTTTATTTGCTAAAAATATTTACTATAGGTGATTTAACTATTTTGATATTATTGTAAGGAATCCATTCTTTAGTGCCTGGGGGAGAGAGGAAATTTTAATATTTTGAAGTTGATATAACAGTATATTTTTATTTATCGTTCTTAATTATTGACAAGTATGGACAGGCTGAAGTTTTGAGTACTATTTGTGTAACTAAAAGATAAGAGCAGTTGAAAAAAGCAAAAACAGTAGTGGTAATTAATTGGTTTGTAGAACCTTCAAAGGTCAAGCAGCATAGAAAACATGACATTGAGAACATAACTGATACTCAAGCATAGCAGCATACAAAAGTATCAGAAATGACAAAGAACAAAGCTCAAAATGGCACCAAATTATAGCCATATTAGTAGTTCTGTCACTTCTATTTTGTAACTGAGGTATTGACATTAAATTTAGGAGAAAATATTTTGATGTCCAAAATCAAATCCCTTTATGTTTATGTTTAGAACCAGTTATTTCACTAAAACATCTTTAAGTTCTTAATAGTCTGAAGTGTTAAAGAAATCAATATTTTCAACCACACAACTAAAAATATTATTTGAAAGGCAGTCCAATGGAAATTATTTCCTATTTCACAACATTATTTGTTCTGGATGGTTTACCAATTTATTCTTCTACAGCAGAACATTCTGGAGACTTGACAGAAAAAGAAATAAGGGGAATTTTTTCATGCTAAGTTTATCAGAAAATACAGAAGGCTAAGAAGCAGCACACCTAGGACAACTATATTCTAGCAGGGAATGACCACCATCAACTCTTTTTTGAAGTACAAAAATAAAAAATTCTACTTCTCTGAAAAAAGCATAAAAAATTTATTTTGTTCATTAAGTCACAGGAATAAAATCATATCCTTTTACAAGTTATTTTAATTGTATATCAACTCTCTTGTAAACAACATAAGTGATTAAAGTCAATGTTTATATATTAAAGGAGTATATACTTAGCAAGTATAATGGTCAAAGTGAAGAAACTTTGCAGAAGACCCTCAACACCTTTTCAGCTTTCTTTTGGAGGAGGGGCACAAAGTGCAGTATCTTCAAAACTGAAATCTAATCTGAAATCAACTATACGTAATTAAAACCCAGCTAGAAGAACTGAGAAGGAGAACAGAAAAGTTTCAACATTAAGGTCACCAATTGGAAGTGTTAATATTGTTAACTGAGTTATGCAATATTGGAACTTTATATTGATAAAATAAGCAGTAAACTTTTCATACTGAAATTTGAATTTCCTATAATGTGTAAAAACCCAAGGTTACTCACATACTGCGTAGTGAACACACTCTTTAAAGGTACAGTTAAAAACCTTCAATAAAGGGGAAGCATAACATCTGTTTGAATAGCAAGTAAAAAAGTCTTTTCATACCATTATGTATATTGGGGTGGAAATGTTAAATGTCTATCATTGCAACACCCGTTGCATTCAGTGTGTGACTCCAAACACAAGGAAAGAAATCAGTGTACGGTACTAGTACTGTTTAAATAACATGAAATTATACATTGCAACATAGTTAATACTACATACATACATTCCTAGTACGTGCTGGTATATATGTTCTCAAACATATATATACACCCAGTCACAAGTGTACTTCACACATCCTCTCATCCCCCCTCCATTAATTCATTCCCACTCACAGTATCTGAAGGTAGATTGCTATGTTATTTGGAGCTACCACATTATAAAAGCACATGCTAAAAGATCACGTCCACTGTAATCTCACAGCAACACTCAATGATCCCGCATAAACCAGGAAAAGTTAGTGCGCACACAAGATTAGGCTAAAAAAAGTCTGGAGTTCCAATCATAGTATAACAATCTCACAATTGTGAAGACTAATTATAAGTTTTATAATCGATTAAGTTGCACAGTGCAAAGAAACATCCACTGACTCCTTTGAATAAATGGAATGATGGAAGCCACATGGGTAAGTTCAATGGATAGTTCATATATACATGTGACCAGGAACACCCAAACCAGATTTGTGCTTTCAGATTAGTCATTCGGAATCACGATGCACTTCTGAAGCATCAGCTCTACAAATTGGGCAGGTACGATTTGCCTGTAAAAGCAGAAATAAAAGAAAGTTTAATGCACTGACAAATACACTCCTTACAGTAACAGTATGTGCAACCCAGAAACAAAATGGAATTGCCACTTACAGTGATCAAGAGTACCCAAAATGGACACACACACACACACACAAAAGATAAACTCAGCATGCACCTGTTTTCTGTTACTTAAGAGTATGTGAAAATGACCCAGAAGTTATGTAAACTCAAAAGAAAAATACAGTGGGAAGGGAAACCCACCATCTCTAGAGAAGCAAGACAGAGGCGGAAAAAAGTGCCCTATAGTAGGACATCCTAAACTTTCTAGCTCTTTATTATGAATCATAGCTTTTCAGACTCTCAGGTGGTCTCTAGTTCAGCCTCCTGCTCAAAACCGGGTCAGCTGTAAGGTTAGACCAGGTTACTCAGGACTTTCTCCCATTAAATCCAGGAAAGAGGCTGCACAGAATCTCTGGTCCCCTGTTCAACTACTTGTTTTTGTGTATTTCATAAAATAATTTCCCCTTCACATTTTAACATAACTGGTGTAAAGATGAATTAGGTGCACGTAATGTATCATAGGCTGCAATGTATATCCGCTCTTAAACTTCATAGAATCATAGAATCATAGAATCAGATGGGTTGTAAAGGACCTCTGAGATCATCAAGTCCAACCCTTGATCCACTACCACTGTCGTTACTAGACTATGGCACTAAGTGCCACATCCAGTCTCTTAAATACCTCAAGGGATGGAGAATCCACCACTTCCCTGGGCAGCCCATTCCAATGCCTGATTACCCTCTCTGTAAAGAATTTCTTCCTAATATCTAATCTAAACCTCCCCTGGCAGAGCTTAAGACCGTGCCCTCTTGTCTTACTGATAGATGCCTGGGAAAAGACACCAACCCCCACCTGGCTACAACCTCCTTTCAGGTAGGTGTAGAGAGTGATGAGGTCTCCCCTGAGACTTCTCTTCTCCAGGCTAAAAAAACCCAGCTCTCTCAGCCTCTCCTAATAGGACTTGTGCTCGAGTCCCTTCACCAGCCTCATTGCTCTTCTCTGGACCTGCTCCAGCACCTCAATATCCTTCCTGAACTGAGGGGCCCAGGAGTGGACACAATACTCAAGGTATGGACTCACCAGTGCTGAGTACAGGGGAAGAATCACTTCCCTGGACTTGTTGACCACACTGTTCCTAATACAGGTCAGGATGCCATTTGCCTTCTTGGCCACTTGGGCACACTGCTGGCTCATGTTCACCTTCCTGTCAATCCAAACTCCCAGGTTCCTTTCTGCCTGACTACTCTCCAGCCACTCTGCCCACAGCCTGTAGCTCTGCAGGGGGTTGCTGTGGCCAAAGTGCAGGATCCGGCACTTGGCCTTGTTGAACTTCATCCCATTGGAATCAGCCCAACTCTCCAGTCTTTCCATGTCCCTCTGCAGAGCCCTCCTGCCTTCCAGCAGATCAACATACCCCCCTAGTTTTGTGCCACCTGCAAATTTACTAATGGTGGACTCAATCCCCTCATCTAGATCATCGATAAAGATATTAAACAGAACTGGACCCAACACTGATCCCTGGGGGACACCACTAGTGACCGGTTGCCAACTGGATGCAGCACTGTTCACCACCACTCGCTGAGCCCGGCCCTCCAGCCTGTTCTTAACACAGCAGAGTGCACCTGTCCAAGCCATGGGCTGCCAGCTTTTTCAGGAGTATCCTGTGGGAGACGGTGTCAAAGGCTTTGCTGAAGTCCAAATAGACTACATCCACAGCTTTCCCCTCATTCACCAGGGGAGTCACCTGATCATAAAAGGAGATCAGGTTGGTCAGACAGGACCTACCCCTCCTAAACCCGTGCTGGGTGGGTCTGATCCCTTGTCCATCCTGTAGATGCTGTTTGACTGCACTTAGGATGATCTGCTCCATGACCTTGCCAGGCACTGAGATCCGGTTGACAGGTCTATGGTTTCCCAGGTCCTCCTTGTAACCTTTTTTGTGTATTGGCTTGACATTTGCCAACTTCCAATTATCTGGGACCTCCCCAGTGAGCCAAGACTGTAGGTAAATGATGGAGATCGGCTTGGTGAGCTCTTCTGCCAGCTCCCTCATCACCCTTGGGTGGATCCCATCTTGTCCCATAGACTTGTGAGGATCCAAGTGGCTCAGCAGGACGCTAACTTTTTCCTCCTTGATTACATGGGGGCTATTCAGCTTCTTATCTCTGTCTACAAGCTCCAGAAGCCAGATGTCCTCAGGACAACTGACTTACTGTTGAAGACTTAGGCAAAGAAGGTATTAAATACCTGAGCCTTGTCCTCATCTTTGATAACTATGTTCCCACCCATGCCCAATAAAGAATGGAGGTTTTCCTTGTCCCTCCTTTTGCTATTGATGTATCTATAGAAAGACTTTTTGTTATCCCTAAAGAGTGGCACGATCAAGTTCAAATTTTGCCTTTGTCTCTCTGATTTTCTTTTGGCAAGACCTAACTATATTCCTAAACTCTTCCCGAGTAGCCAGCCCTTTTTTCCATAATTGGTAGGCTCTCTTTTTTCCCCTAATTTCCTTTAAAATCTCCTTGTTGAGCCAGACCAGATGTCTTCCCCGTCGACTTGCCTTTCTGCAGACTGGGACAGTCTTCTCCTGTGCATTCAAGACTTCCTTCTTGAATCATGTCCATCCCTCCTGGACCCCTTTGATTTCAAGGGTTGTTTCCCAGGGTACACTCTGAGCTAGTCTTCTGAATAGGCTGAAATCTGCCCTCCAGAAGTCCAGCATAGAGGTTTTATTGATGGCCCTCCTTGCATCCCTGAGTATTGAAAACTCTATTATTTCATGGTCACTGTGCCCCAGACGGTCTTTGACCACCACATCTCCCACCAGCCCCTCTCTGTTTGTGAACAGAAGGTCTATCAGGGCTCCATCTCTGGTAGGTTCCTTTACCAGCTGGAGCAGGCAATTATCCTCCATACACTTTAGGAATCTCCTAGACTGCCTCTTCGCTGTGTGGAGTTCCCAGTGGACATCTGGCAGCTTAAAGTCACCCACAAGAACAAGGGCTGGCAATTTTGAGACATCCACCAGCTGCTTGTAGAATAATTCATCATCCTCATCATCCTGGTTGGGTGGTCTGTAACAGACTCCCACCAGGATATCAGCTATCAGGATAACTTGCTCTTCTTTCAGTCAAGCTAGCTTTCTGTAACATAAGAAACGTTAAATAGAAATATTCTAGCTGAAATGAACCACATTTAGAAAAAAAGGATTTACAACCTGAGCCTTCAGGATGAATACAGGTCATGTTTCCAAGTTTTTCTTTGGAACTATGCCTAAATCCTGATTAAAAAGAAAGATTTCTCATGTATTCCTTTGACTTAAGGAGTTAGGATATCAATAAAGAATCAAATATTGTGAAACATGATAACATTGAGAGCTGAAAAGACTGACAAGCAGAAAAGATATCCTCTTTCTTGTTAATTTTGTTCCATTCACTGCTTAACCTCTTTTTCATGAGTCTTATGTAACATGGATTTTTTCTCACAATAGTCTAATATATAAACACATAATTCATAATTCAGTAGAAAATAGGTTTTCCCCTGGCTATCTCATATTGTCTGGAAAAGTCTTTCTATGTAGGGTTTTATAACTATAGGATGGACAAAAATACAAATTTCATATATAGACATGTCAAAGTTTACTTTGATGCCCTCTATTGTTACATTACCAGCTTTTGATGGAATAGTAAGTTTTACTTAAATTTACCAATGATAATGTGTTCCCTTGCACAATTTATCAACATGGGATGTGAATTTGAAGTACAAAAGTTATTTTACCCCACTCCCTAAACAGTCTAAAACTTTATGTTGACATAGAGTAACTATACTCCCTTTAGGCTCAGATTATATAAATCTTTCAATTAAAGAGAAACCTGCCTAGTTGACACTGTTATGCTGATGTATTTTTTCTAAAGTCAGTCATCCTTTAACCAATATTAGTGTTAAAAGTCAACAATTTCTAAACTTGGTTAGAAGCATTAGCACAACACGACCTCACAAATATTACAGTTCATTTCAGATTACTAAAAAAAGAATGCCCCAAAACTATTTTTTCTGCATTTTTCTGATCTCTAAGGGCTATCTTCATTACCCTTTGATTGCCAATTGAAAGTGTTTAATGTAACATAAGAACTGCCATATTGAGTCCAACCAAAGCTTCATTTAACCAAATACTCCAAACTGAACAGTGATCAACAACAGGAGGTACATGAGAAAGAGTATACATGATAGAATCATAGAATCATTAAGGTTGGAAAAGACCTCCAAGATCAAGTCCAACCATTGATCAAATACCACCACACCCACTAAACTGTATCATGAAGTGCCATGTCTACTCATTTTTGAACACTTTCAGGGATGGTGACACCACCACTTTCCTGGGGAGCCTGTTCCAATGCTTAACCACTGTTACAACCTGCCCTGCAACGCAGGAGTAACTTTTGGTTTTTGATAATAAATCCCTTGCAGTGAATTAAAGTAAATTGATACTAGATGATCAGTATTTACACATAAATATATATATATATGATTTTATTTTAGAATAATTTAGTAGTAGAGGAAAACATGTATGTAGCCATTTTGGTTGTTATTATCTATAGTAATATGGCAATATAAAAGCATAAATATATCACCCAAGAAAATCTGTAAGGGAAGAGAGAGAAAGAAAGAGAGAATAAGAGTTAAATAGAAAAGAGAGAAAGAGAGAGAAAGAATAAAAGTTTATAGTCACCACTCAGAGGTCTGACAAATTTGGTTGTTGTCGCTGTTGTTGCTGTTGCCAATGGTGTCTTGATCTGTTGGGGAGTGGTAGGGGAAAGAAGTCCATGAAACATAAAGTCCGATGGGTTTATATATGCTCAAAAACCCTCCTGGTGCCTCCCCTGTGTGTGTGTGTGTGTGTGTGTGTGTGAGGGGGGGCTGTTTTTGCATAGCTATGCTGGTTTTGCAGAGAGCTGGAGGTGCTGGTTTTTGCAAAGTCATTTTAGGCTTGGGGGGAGGGTGTGTGCTTTAGAGGCACCTCTGCTAAGAGCTGAGGCCTTCTCCAGGGTAGTGGTGGGTGTGTGCACATGGGGGCCTCCTTTGACATGGTCTGGTCCATAGGAGATAAGCTTCATGCACCCAGAGAGTGCCACTGGTCTCCTTTAGATAGGCATCACACACCCAGAGAAGTATCACACACCCAGTCAGCTCCCCCTCCTCGTGCCTCCACAAAGTTTACAGTTTATGGGCTATGACCTCCTCCCCTTAGCCTTTATCTTCACTCTCCTGGCTTCTTTGAAGTTTTCTAGAGTAGCAATATCTAAGGCAATTAAAAAAGTCCAATTCCTCACAACCCCTTTTTCAGTGAAGTAATTTTTCCTAATATCCAACCTGAACCTCCCCTGGAACAACTTGAGGCCACTTTCCCTTGTCCTATCACTAGTTGCCTGGGATGTTTCCCTAATGCATTACCTTACCTTTCAGCAGTCTGTGGGTCAAGTGCTTTTTAAGACAGATGCAATGTCTTTGCATCAACAATCCTGGGAGGAATTAATTTTTAAAAACTTAGCAACCTTCATGGAATTTCAGCATCCATCATGCCATGGGGTACATGACATCCGATGGTCCTAATTCTCATTTTAGAAGAGGGAGCAAGCTATTTTTCCTTGTTTACCTTCTCTCCATGCCACATGTAGAATCATAGAATATCTCAAGCTGTAATGGACCAATAAGGATTGAGTCCAACTCCCTGCTACTCTCAGGACTACCTAAAACTAAATCATATGACTAAGAGCATTGTCCAGATGCTCCTTGAACTCTGACATGCTTACTGCTGTGATCACTTCCCTGAGGGGCCTTTTCCAGTGACCAATCACCCTCTCAGTGAAGAACCTTTTCCTAATGTCCAATTTGAACTTGCCCTGACACAACTTCATTCCATTTCCTCATGTCCTGTTGTTGGTCACCAGAGAGATCAGTACATTCCCCTCTGCTGCCCTTTTTTAGGAATCACAGGATCAGTCAGGTTGGAAAAGACCTCTGAGATCATTAAGTCCAACCTATGACCTAGTACCACAATGTCAACTAGACCATGGCACTAAATGCCATATCCAGTCTTTCCTAAACACCTCCAGGGACAGTGACATCACCACCTCCCTGGGTAGCCCATTCCAATGTTTAATCACTCTTTCTGTGATGAAATTCCTCCTAATGTCCAACCTGAACCTCTCCTGGCACAGCCTGAGGCTAGGTCCTTTCATCCTATCACAAGTTGCCTGGGAGAAGAGGCCAACCCTCACCTTGCTACAACCTCCTTTTAGGTAGTTGAAGAGAGTGATAAGGTCACCCCTGAGCCTCCTTTTCTCCAGGTTAAATGACCCCGTTCTTTCTGGGGTGCCATGTCGCCACAGGACTTGCTTTTCAAAGCTCAAGATGGTGTTCCAGGTGGTGGTGTGAGGCACAGGGTGCATCTCCAGCCGTCCAGTGGTTGTTTCCACCATTGTCAGCATGTAGGGCTTGTCTTGGCAGGCTTGCGGGCGTGTGATGTAATCGATCTGCCAGGCCTCCCCATATTTATATGTCGACCATCATCCACCATATCACAGGGACTTTACCCACTTGGCCGGCTTGATCGTAGTGCACGTTTCACAGTTATGGATAACCTGGGAGATAGTGTCCATGGTTAAGTCCACCCTTTGATCACAAGCCCATCTGTATGTTGCATCTCTTCCCTGATGACCTGAGGCATCATGGGCCCACCAAGCTAGAAATAATTCACCCTTTATGTTGCTAGTCCAGATCCACCTGAGACACTAATCTTGGCAGCCCATTCCACCTGTTCATTGTTGCAATGTTCTTCAGTAGCCTGACTCTTGGGTACATGTGCATGCACATGACATACTTTTACAGCCAAGTTCTCTACCCAGGCAACAATGTCTTGCCACAATTCAGCAGCCCAGATGGGTTGTCCCCAGGGACAAACACAAAATGGTGTAGAAAGTTCCCCCTTCCCTTCAGACCACGCAGTAAGAAAAAAACAAAGAAAAACAATGTAACAAATGGTTTTCCACAGAACAACAAACAGTAGCAGACTGCAGGCTCTTTCTCTCTCTGTGGGGGAGCAGCAGGCAGCAACAGTCACAGAAAAAGTAACAGCTGCAGGAACGAAGAAGAACACATTAGCAAAGTTGATGGTGGTACAACTTTGCTGCCTTGGACCCCAGTTCATACTGAAGCTCCAGCATGTCCAGAACAGCATGACCCAGTGGGTGTGTGACTTCATTCAGGTCACGATAGTCCACTGTCAATCTCCACTCTCCATTGGATTTACACACTGGCCATATGGGGCTGTTAAAGGGTGAGCGAGTCTTGCTGACAACTCCTTGTTCACAAATCATCTTAGAGATGGGAATCACATAGTCTCAGTTGGTGTGGTAGTGCTCAGTACCTGTTGTTCTTTGATCCACAGCAGTCCCACAGAAGAAGGGTCCGCTGAGAGACCAGGCAAGGTATTCAGTTGTCTAATTTCCTGTCTCCACAGCAGCTATCCCAAAAGCCCAGTGATGCCCTTTTGGGTCCTTGAAATACCCTCTCCTGAGGTAATCTATGTCAAGGATGTACAGGGCCTCTGGGTCAGTCACAATGGGGTGTTTTTGCCATTCATTCTCAGTCAGGCTTGCCTACCCCACCACTCTTTGTTCCACCAGAAAACAACACCCTTCTTCTCGGAAGCCAAAGAATCCCTTACCCCCCCCCCCCCCCCCCCCCCCCCCCCCCCCCGGTAATTGATATGAGGTGGAATAGAAGAATTTCCTAGCCACACCCACATATCTTCAGGCTCCTCCTCCTCACAACTTCTGAAAAAATTATATGGTGGCAGTGTCATTCAGCAACCAATATCATACAATTCAACATTACAGACTGTTCTCACACAAAAATCATATTCCCTTGAGGTTCACATCGTGTTTCCCCATCCTTCTGCATTACCTACCAAGTGCACCCAGGTTCTTGAGCAAAAACAACCCCATGGATTGGTTTGTCTTTGCTTGAGGCAGGACCAATCCAAACTGTCTTCCCTAACACATTCCTCATATGCACCATGGAGGCTTTATCCCCTTCTATGGTATGTGGAGGTTTTGATTGGGCAGGGCCAGCTAGATTGGTAGAGCCTCTAGTGTTAACTAACCAGATGGACTTCACTAAATGTAGATCCTAATGTTTGAAGGTCCCACCGCCCATTGCCATCAAGGTGGGTTTTAACAGTCCATTGTACCGTTCAATTTTCCCACAGGCTGGTGAGTGATAGAGCATATGATATACCCATTCAATACCATGTTGTCGGGCCCAGGTGTCTAGGAAGATATTTTTGAACTCACTCAATTCTTTCTGGAGTGCCATGTCGCCACAGGACTTGCTTTTCAAAGCTCAAGATGGTGTTCCAGGTGGTGGTGTGAGGCACAGGGTGCATCTCCAGCCGTCCAGTGGTTGTTTCCACCATTGTCAGCATGTAGGGCTTGTCTTGGCAGGCTTGGGGGCTTGTGATGTAATCAAATCTGCCAGGCCTCCCCATATTTATATGTTGATCATCATTCACCATATCACAGAGACTTTACCCACTTGGCCGGCTTGATCGTAGTGCATGTTTCACAGTTATGGATAACCTGGGAGATAGTGTCCATGGTTAAGTCGACCCCTTGATCACAAGCCCATCTGTATGTTGCATCTCTTCCCTGATGACCTGAGGTGTCATGGGCACACCAAGCCATAAAATAATTCACCCTTTATGTTGCTAGTCCAGATCCACCTGAGACACTTTAATCTTGGCAGCCCCATCCACCTGTTCATTGCTGTGATGTTCTTCAGTAGCCTGACTCTTGGGTATAGTTTTACAGTCAAGTTCTCTGCCCAGGCAGCAATGTCTTGACACAATTCAGCAGCCCAGATGGGTTTCCCTCTGCACTGCCAATTGGTCTTTTTCAGTTGGCCTAGCCACCCTCACAGAGCATTTGCCACCATCCACAAGTCAGTGTAGAGGTAGAGTGCTGGCTATTTCTCTCATTCAGCAATATCTAAAGCCACCTGGACAGCTTTCAGCTCTGCAACATGATTTGATCCACCTTGTCCCTCAATAGCTTCTGCAACTCGCTGTGTAGGACTCCATATGGCAGCTTTCCATTTTCAATGTATCCCTATGACACAGCAGGAACTCTCAGTGAAGAGAGCATATCACTCTTAATTTTCTGGTAGCTGATTAAATGGTTGGGCCTCCTCAACACGTGTGACCTGCTCCTCTTCTTTGGATGATAATCCAAAATTTTCACCTTTGGGTCAGTTTGTGATGATTTCCAAGAACCCTGGGCGATTGGGATTTCCTTTTCAAGCTTGCTGTTTGATCAGCGTGATCTATTCACTCCACATGGCATCAGTGGCATGATGTGTGGAAGGGACTTTCCCTTTGAACATCCACCCCAGCACTGGCAGTCGGAGTGCCAGGAGGAGCTGTGCTTCAGTGCCAATCACTTCAGAAGCAGCTCAAACCCCTTCATAAGCTGCCAGGATCTCTTTTTCAGTTTGGGTGTAGCAGGATCCTTTGTATCCCTGACTCCAGAACCCCAGAGGTCAACCTCAAGTCTCCCTGGGTACTTTTTGCCAGAGACTCCAGGAAGGACCATTGTTCCTGGCTGCAGTATAGAGCACATTTTTTACATCTTGTCCTGTCCTGACTGGCCCAAGGGTTACTACACGAACAATCTCCTGTTTAATTTGTTCAAAAGCTTGTTGTTGTTCAGGACTGCACTTGAAATCATTCTTCCAGGTCACATGATAGACAGGGCTTACAATTGGACTGTAATCTGGAATATGCATTCTCCAAAAACACACAGCACCTCAGAAAGCCTGTGTCTCCTTCTTGCTAGTTGGTGGGGACATAGCTGCTATTTGGCTGACCACATCCATTGGAATCTGACAATGTCCATCTTGCTATTTTACTCCTAAAAACTGAATTTCCTGGGCAGGTCCCTTGACCTTACTTTGTTTTATCGCAAAACTGGCCATCAGAAGGATCTGGATTATCTTCTCCCCTTTCTCAAAAACATCCTCTGCTGCGTTGCCCCATATGATGATGTCATAAATGTAATGCAAGTGTTCTGGAGTCTCACCCTGTTCCAGTGCAGTCTGGATGAGTCCATGATAAATAGTGGGGCTGTGTTTCCACCCCTGAGGCAGCTGGTTCCAGGTGTACTGGATGCCCCTCCAGGGGAAAGAAGACTGTGGCCTGCACTCTGATGCTAAGGTAATGGAGAAAAATGCATTAGAAATGTCGATGGTGGCACCACTTTCTTGCCTCGGACTCCAGTTCATACTGAAGTTCCAGCATGTATGCCACAGCAGAACTCAGTGGTTTAATTGAATCTTTCGAATCTGTCCACAGTATTGGACAGTATTTCCACAGACAAGGTGCAGGTTGGTAGGGAGGAAAAAAGATGATCTTCATATTGCCCAACTCGGGTAGTCACCTGAAGCACTGTTTGTTCTCCTTCTTTCATTGACATAGCTGCCAATGAGCGGGCGTAAGACAATAACATGCTCCGTACAAACTTCCACCACAAGCGGCATTTATCCTTGAACAATTTCCTGTGGTGGTTGTTCTTCGTCTCAACTCACGTACCCATGCTGCTAGGGCAGAGGTGGGTTTTCCATGCCACTTCCTCGTGTCCTCTCTGCGGTCATCAGGTAAAACTCCAGGTTACCTCATGGTGTGTACCCTCTCTCTCGAGCAGGGAGGTGCTTGCTTCTAATAGCAGAGACTCTGTTCTGTACTAACAGGCCATGGGACACTTTTTTAAATTGCTGGCAGTCCTTGGACAGTTTTTCCATGGATGAGACACAGGTCTGCAGCGGGGAAGAGATACTTTCCTCATATAGTCTGAGTTTTGTAAAGCAAATTATCCACTCTTAGTTCTCTTTTCCACGACATCACTGCCAATGACAATGGCGTGCTCCGTACAAACTTCCACCACAAGGCTTGTGTACACTGGACCTCCTCTGGATCTACAGGGGACTGCTTGTTATTTGAATCCCTATGGATTACCTCCAGCACAGCTAATTCTCTCAGGTACTGGATACCTTGCTCCATGTCATTCCACTTTTCTCCATGCACTAAAAGATCAGCCTTGAAAAGATACTTTTCCTTCACGCTTGACAGGAGTCACCTCCAGAGGCTGAGAGTTTCTGTTCTCTTCCCAATCCCCTTGTCAATGCCTGCATCCCAGGACAGCAATCTCAGTTGCTTGGCTTCACAACCATCTAGTTTCATATCGTGGGCCACGAAATGCCAGCATCGGAGCAGCCAGGTCACCAGGGGCTCACCCGACTGGCAGTTGAAATCTTTTTGCATATCTTGCAGCTCACCAAGGGATAGGGATCGGGTGATTATCTCTGGCCCTGCCTCTTCCTCCTGTTCTGAAGACCCTACTTTCTCTTCATCCCTCACTAAGCAAACTGATTTGGTCTCGGATTTCTTCTTCTGTATAGGGGCGACTGCTATAGGCACAGGTTGTTCCTCTGGTTCAGCTGCAGTTTGAGTGGCCTGGTGCCTGTTGGTCTGCTTTCCTCCTCCTCCCCCTGAGGGTGCTGTCTAGTGACGAGCACTGTCTGATAAATAGTAACCAGGGCCCAGCACATTGCATAACTTTGTGCCTCTCTGGAACTGCCACAGCATTTTTTTTTTCAAATATTCTGCCACGTTACCAGGGTCCTGTAGTTATTTGGGGGTGAACTTCTAAACCACTAGAGCAGAAAATTTCCTTCAAAAGCTGGCCCATTTTCTCCTACCTTCCATGTCACTCCTGACTATCCACTCCTCAGGGCAGACCTCTGAATGACCTTCCCAGAAATCTCTTTTGTAACTCTAAACGTGGTGTAGACCGCACTGAGGAGAGACCTGGCAGACCAAGCAACAAGAGCATGCTTTCCTTCACATCCAATGGGAATTCAAGATTCTCAAAAGCTGTTGTAACAGGCCGGAACGAGGAAAAGGGGGTGAAAAGCTGGGGAAAATCATCTCCCCTTGTTCCCCCCACAGACTGGGTACGATTATTAATGAATTCCCAGAGGTAGCACCCAAGGTAAGAGTAGGAGAGCAACACTGAATACACATCCCAAATGATCATTATTGTCCTTAATGGTATCATGTCATAAACTGATATCACACTGTACAGCAACAAAGCAATTGTGATTCCTCTCCCTGCTCTGAAAAAGAGCACCATGAGCAGCACATACAGGAATACATACCAGGTTAGGTGCCACACCCACATGAACAGATCAAGCAATATCATAACCAGTGGCTCTGGACCTAATACAGCAAATGCTTAGATCAAATTTCTTTCCAACCCACTCTGGGCAGATCTGTTGTTATCTCAACCCTTTGTGTCCCACATTGGGCGTCAATTAAGGTTGTCATGGTTTAGGAATGGTATTCCCCAATTTAGTACTGCCACTAAAAAGACCACGAACCACTCCCCTTCCCCCTTGAATGGGAGGCACAAAAGGCAAAGATCACGGGTTGAGATAAGAATAATTTACTGGAAACAGCAATGAAACAAGAAAACAAAAAGTAACAGCAACAATATTAATAACAAAAGGTATAAGACAAGGAAATGATTTACACATAAATTAAAGCAGTACTGGACCAGTCCACCCACCACACTTTCTCCCAGTCGAAAGAATGCCCTTCTTCCAGGAAGCTAGAGACAATCACTTTCCCCACCCCTGGCAGTGACGTGTAGGGGTATTAAATAACATTAGGGTCTTGGCCAAGTTCATACATGCTGATCTGGGACAAAACCAGAGAAATTTGGTACACTAAGCCAAAGTTGTTTTCAGATTACTTTTTTTTTTTAAAAAATGTTATCATTAATCATGATCCTCCATCAGCCAAAAGACTACTGTCAATATTGAACCTAATAATTCACTTTATGCACATATGATTCCACTGTATGTATGAGACAGTAATTTCCTTCACTTTATAAGGCCTAGAAATTATCAGGCTTAGTTCACGTAAAAAATGTGTATTCTCTGTAGGAATACATTTGTCAGCAAAGCATGAGAACTTTTTTATTTTTAAAATATATCTTAAAATGATGTAACATAAGATTGCATCTATAATTCTCTAGGAAATGTTTGACATACTTCTTCACATAGGACTGTGAAATATTTGATACTGGAACACAGACTATAGATAGATTAAACTAAATCTGAATAGAATTGTTTAAAAGGTAAGAAAAAAAAGGAATGAATACCTTATTAGAAGTAGGTCTGGATAACACAGATTAAACAGATGTCTCCCTATATATCACCTTCTAAACTGTATTCCTATTCTTCTCACCTTCTGTACCAGTTCTATCCTATCTGTCAACTTATTGCACTGTCCTGCATCTAGGTCTTCCCCACAACTTGTTTTGAAAGAATATATCATAGCATGCATAAAGACATAATTTCATGCTAAGGCCTTTTTTGTTTTCTAATGTCTCTCAATCCTGTCTTAAAACTTATAAAAATAGATATATTTTTATTGACCCAAAGAATTCAAATTCATAATGATAGGAAAGATTCTTATAGGAGCACTTTCTCCTAGTAAAGATAATTCTTTTCATATTCCTTTTAAAATACCCTATTCCAGTTATTATTAAAAAGAAATATCTTTTGTTAATTGCTAAAAAGGAATATTTCTATAATGTAAGGAGACAAGAAAAAGAAGATAAATTCAGATTGTGCCCTGTTTTGTTACTTCAGAGACTAAATATTAAAAATGGGAAATGAGATGTAATGCAGTAGAAAACTAAAGAAAAAAATGAAACTACAAACTAGGACATTATAAATTGCATTCAACACAGATTTTATTTACCTTAAGCCATTTATCAACACACTTGGCATGAAACTCGTGGTTACAGGGTAAGACTCTAAGTAGCTGCCTTGCTTCGAAGTCACACATACACACTACACACCTAAAAAAAAGACAGCAAATATCTATAAACTTTCCCATTCAATAGCAACAGACAGCTTGTTAGGTGTGTCTGCAAAAGTGGTTTTTAAAACCACTCAAGTGTCTACAGTGATCAAATTTTTGTGGGTATAGATTTCCAGTGGACTAATGTAAAATGAGAATTTCTTTTGTTTTGTTTACCATGTTTTCAAATCCCAAAGCAGACAAGGCAGTTCACTGGTCCAAGCAGTAAATAGACTGTATTACCATAATTCAAAGTACTGGAGTTCATGCCTGCTGTTATAAACAGGCAGTGCAAACCCTATAGCATATTTCAGTTTTAACTTTATTTTAGCTACATTAAAATAAAAAAATCCCACAAAACTTGCTTTGAGTATTTCTGAAAGTCATAGCTGATTAAAGATCACACACATTTTTACTATGAGAAATTTCTCCTTAAATGAAATCTATATTCTGTTGTACATGTTTTATAAACACATTTCTTCCCCAAAGACATCATCAACTTAAGTTCTCTGGTATTTTTATTTTTCTTATTCCCTACTATGTTAAAAACATCATTGAAAATTTCTCTAAGTGGAACATTAGAGAAAAAAACCTCTTCAGTTCAATTTCAAACATTTGACAGCGCTGTATATCACTTTTGCTGCCTCCCGCCTATATCTCATTTCTCTGTTATATAGATTTTTCAAACAGAATTTTTCTCAAAAATAAGTAAATATAACTTTAAACCTCAAAGTCTGTCAAAAGCTCTTTCAGGAGCACTTAAAACATCAGTAATTGGAAATATTTCAATATAGGCTGAATTCCAAGCCATCTGGTATGCCAAACAAAAATTTGTAAAACTTTTTAAAAATACTAAATAACTAAATTTGGACATATAACTGAAGTGAGAATATGCAGAATTTTAAAGTCAAGATAAATTATATCTGATTTGAAAAATGGTTTAAGAAAATATATTTTTTTTTATTTGAGTGCTTTTAGAGCACTTGTGTTAGAGTATTTGCTTAGTTTAGGCTGCAGTCTGTAGGCATGGAAATAGTTATGTAAAGTATGTAATTTTGAGATAGATGTACTTACAATGTCTGCTCTGATTGATGATTGCTTGGACTGAACCTGTAAGATGGAAGTTGTTCAATGTCTGTCTTTGTCAGTCCTCGAGGTTTGGCTTCTCCTAGACGTTCTGCCAAATTCAACAGTGCCTATGAAACAAGCAATTTGGACTTTATAACATTCATTTCCACAAACAAGCTCCAGCTCTACTAGAAGTGATTTCTTCTGCCATGTCACAGATGGCACAACCCACCTCATCACAGAATATTCTGAGTTGGAAAGGACTCACAAGGATCATCAAGTCCAACTCTTAAGTGAATGGTCCATATGGGGATCAAACCCACAACCTTGATGTTATTAGCACCCTGCTCTAACCAACTGAGCTAATCAAGACAGGTTTTATCTTGCTTCTCTCTCTACAACTGCAAGTACTATGGAAAGATGTCTTTCAAAGTTTGATCATTGATGAATCCTTCTGAACTGCATAAGATAGTATCTTCAGGATTTCCAAATATCCATGATCTAACTATTAATCACTCCTGTAGCTGTATTCACAGTTTGATCGTTTTTTTTTTTTTTTTAAATTAATCTCCTTGCTCCATCCCCAACACAGTAGTGTGAGTAACCAGAAGAAAATATTGACAAACTTGCTTTCTAGGAATATGCAATGAGCCTAGCTCTAGGTGTCCAAGAGTTTAAAGGGACAATTTTTACTCCCATTCCACTTCCTGGGCTAACTGAATTGAGACATGGAGATTTTATGCTGAACCTTTGGAAACAAAGGCATGACATCAAACTGAATAGAGACACTTTCTGATTAAATTTTGTACTCATACAGGTAGAACACTGTTCCTAAGTGATCCTCATGTAAATAATTTCTGCTCCTGTGTGAGGGGCTCCAGAAAAGCATCAGTATAAACTTGATAGAGAACTGAACCACAGAGGTTAAGAGATTTGATGAAAGATGCAAAGAGTACAGATACTCAAATAGCCCAAAACCTGGAGCCCAATGTGTCAGCTACAATATGATGCTTCTTTTAACTAGCACAAGAAGCATTATAGGACAGTCTCTCATTACTCTGTAAATGCTACATGACAGCATACATGCATATCTCTGAGCAGAATCAAGGAGAAATAGATACATGAGGAGGGGTAGGCAGCAGCTGAGGTTCTGAACAGAATCTGATGGGAATCCAACAGCCTGAGAAGCAGCAAGGACAAGAGCTGGGATCAACCCTCAATTATCTAAGACACTGAAATTTTATTTCAAAATATGTGACTTGCTGTACTCTTCTTATTGTCAAGAGAAAAAATATATTAAGAGATTCTTGCCAACAGAATATTTACCTGAATTCATCCTCTAATGTTAACACTAATCTATAAAGATAGCAAGGCACATAAAAAGCACCAAGTTATAGTATATTCAAAAGAATAGGATATTTATGCTCGATATTTAAAAATCAAGAAAAAATGCAAAAAGAACAGTCACATCTAGAATGGAGAGTTGAGGAATTTAACCATTGCTAATCTGAAAGGATAGATTTGGGGAAAGGCAATAAATACAAAATAAGGATGTTTCTAACATCCAGTGTTAGAAACCAGTATGGAAAAAAATGAAACGTTTCTACATTTTGTCTTCATAAAGATTACATTTATTTAATCCATTTTTTTGTCTTCGAAAAGTAAAAGACCATTTAAGTTCATGTATTAACATCTGCTCCTCATGAATTTGTACTTCACACACCAACCTCGTAGTTTTCTACCTCTACATCTTCCACGTCCAACTCAAAACTGAAAGCTGGTCCAACTGCAGGTGGCACTGGAAGCACTGATCTGCCAGAAAAACAAACAACAGTAAAACTCAACATCTTTATGAAGGAAAGCACGCAAACATGTTAGAGGTAGAGTTATGTTATTGATCCTTCTTAAATAAAAAAATTCTAAGAATCAGTAAAAGTTTAAATTTGAAATTGAGAATTAAAAGAATTAAGAATAAAAATTGCATCACTTTTTGGTACTCGATGTATTGCATTTTTAAATTGCATGTATATTACTATGAAAACTTACAGTAAGGCTCAGTGTTATTACAGAAATTAATTTCATGATAGCCTGCATCACAGAGTTAATATTAATATTGAACAAAGTTTCTGGATTTAAATTTATTTAAATAGATAGACTATCAATAAAGATTAATAACTCGAGTTCACTTAGTTCCCCAATACAAAAACATTCAAGCACTCAGAAGAGAACAGAATAGAGTATTTCAGTTGGAAGGAACCCACAGAAATCATCTGGTCCAACTGCCTGACCACTTCAGGACTGACCCAGCGTTAAAGCATATTATTCGGGGCACTGTCCAAATGCCTCTTAAGCACTGACAGGCTTGGGGCATTGACCATCTCTCTAGGAAGCCTGTTCCAGTGTATGACCATCTTATCAGTAAAGAAATGCTTCCTAATGTCAAATCTGAACTTCACCTGACACAGTTTTGAACCATTCCCACGTGTCCTGTCCCTGGATACCAGGAAGAAGTGATTAACACCTCCCTCCACACTTCGCCTCCTCAGGAAGCTGAAGAGAGCAGCAATGAGGCTGCCCCTCAGTCTCCTTTTCAATAATGCACATAACAAAGAATTACAATACAGTACTGTGCCAACTTCCACACTGACAGCAGACCAAACTATGCATTCCTATATAACATGGATTTGACCAGAGAAGAACCTCTGCAGATATAAAAGAGAAGAACATGCATTTTTTTTCTAGTTTTTCTTTTAAGTTAAAAAAACATCGCCATCCCAAAATAATAACATGGATCAAAGTTTAATGCACAATCATGGAAATTAAAAATCAACAGCACTATAAATTAATCAGGAATTATTGTGACACACAAGCAATCTTCCCTGAGTAAACAGGCAAGCAGCTATAACATCAGAAGAGACTTTGTCAGAATGAACAATGCAAAGTTTAAGAACTTCACTGAATCATATATCCTGGTGCTATTTTGATGCAAGTCAAACTATGGAGTCAACATCTATAGATGTGGCAAAACAATAAAGGATAAAGTCGGATTATCTCCCTGTCAATGACACCTTCATAAAAAAATATCCTCATTTTCTAAGCATTTTGAATAAATTTCAAAAACAGAACCTACAAAGAACAATAAATTCCATGTCTCACATCTAATCTACAGCAGATGGGATCTACTTTAAAAGGTTACTGATAATCCCTTAATGCTACTTCTACCATCCCTTCTCTTCCACAAATGGTTAATCAAGTGCAGAAGTTAAAAAGCTGTAACAGATTATCAGTTCAGAAGAAAGAAACCCCCTCAAACAAAAAACCAAAACACACACACACCTAGGAAGACTCCCCTCATTATGTGTCAGTAATTAATTGAATGAATTGATTTTGCTAAGGGGGGGGGTGAGGGTTTTTTTGGGTTTTTTTTTTTCTGTAAGGAGTGTTAGATCTTTATCCTACATAAGTAGACTTTAGAATGTAATGATGGGTATAACTCAACTGTTATCAAAGAATCACGTGTAATCATTCTACACTGAACATCTTTAAGGAGATTTCAACAGAAAAAAGAGGCATAGGAGATGCCAAAACTACATTATCATAAAACTGTTCACTTGTATTAGTTTAAATAGACTGGAAACTTTAAATTTAGCTACAAGTTCTCTTATTCCTTGGGATTGCTTGAACTGTTTGTAACCTGTGGTAGAGCCCAAACATAAAAGAATATTGAGGGGATCAACTAGCTTACAGAGTTATTAGGTAGTCTATGAGTACAATGTGCTTTGGACTTACAACACATATGGTATTAGGCTGGGATGGTACGCATGTGGTGGTATTGGTTGCTGTGATAGGTATCTACTGTGCCCTGTGAGTCTTCGAGGCATAAAAGGTGGATAAGGCTGAAAAAAGGAAGAAAAAATTCTTGTCTTATTTAATAATGAAATTAAATGAAAAGTGAGTGTTGAAATAATTTTTAAATAAAGCATTATCCAAAGAAATCCAACCCTGTCCAAGCCAAAAAATACCAGTCTTTTCAAGATTCAAGATTCTCAAAAGCTGTTGTAACAGGCCGGAACGAGGAAAAGGGGGTGAAAAGCTGGGGAAAATCATCTCCCCTTGTTCCCCCCACAGACTGGGTACGATTATTAATGAATTCCCAGAGGTAGCACCCAAGGTAAGAGTAGGAGAGCAACACTGAATACACATCCCAAATGATCATTATTGTCCTTAATGGTATCATGTCATAAACTGATATCACACTGTACAGCAACAAAGCAATTGTGATTCCTCTCCCTGCTCTGAAAAAGAGCACCATGAGCAGCACATACAGGAATACATACCAGGTTAGGTGCCACACCCACATGAACAGATCAAGCAATATCATGACCAGTGGCTCTGGACCTAATACAGCAAATGCTTAGATCAAATTTCTTTCCAACCCACTCTGGGCAGATCTGTTGTTATCTCAACCCTTTGTGTCCCACATTGGGCGTCAATTAAGGTTGTCATGGTTTAGGAATGGTATTCCCCAATTTAGTACTGCCACTAAAAAGACCACGAACCACTCCCCTTCCCCCTTGAATGGGAGGCACAAAAGGCAAAGATCACGGGTTGAGATAAGAATAATTTACTGGAAACAGCAATGAAACAAGAAAACAAAAAGTAACAGCAACAATATTAATAACAAAACTATACAAAATATAAGGTGTTTCACATGGAGCAATTCTCATCATGGACCCCGGACAACAATGAGCAATGGCAGATGGCTTACCTACCTCACCACCGGAAAACTATATCCTTCATCTCAGCAGCCAGAAAGTTCCTTATCCCAGCCCCCGGCACTTGACCTGAGGTGGTATAGAATAACTTCCTAGCCAAGCTCTTAGGGCTCCAGGCTCCCCCTCCTCACAACTTCTGCAGAAATTAACTCTGTCCTGGACAGAATCTGGACAGCTAGCTAATAAGTGTTTTGTAAGGCTTTGTATATGGGCTGGTTTGGACAGGTAGGACTTGAATAGATGAACATGATGCAAAACAAAAGCCAAGGTCTTTCAGCGTGGTGCAACGCACTGTCTTTTGCAGGTGGTTGGGTAGGAATGAGAGTTTTTAACAACATATACACAGGAGTTCTTTCACTGGTATAAACCATGTAAGTAATTTTTCCAAGTTTGAGCCCTTAAACTCTATGATGTAAGTCTAACCCTAAAAACCAACCACCCTGACTTTCCACAGCTGCAGCCACTAATGAAATTCAATTGCAAAAATGTAATTTTAAATAAAATGGTTATAACTTAAAACAAAGATCAAGACCTTGAACTCAGCATGCATGAGGATGTAGTACAAAAACAATACTTACTATCCCAAATGAAACCTCTTGATTTAAAGGATCATAGGTTAAGAGTTGGATAGAAGCTGAGGAAGTCAATGTTGGTGGATGAGTTGACGGAGAGTAGGTAAAGCTTCCTATAGGAAGATGTTCTCCAAGCAGTTCTACTTCATTCTCTATCCTTTGAAGTGGCTAAAAGAAACATAGGGTTTGTTGTATTAATAGAAAACCAGTTTTTAAAATTTATTTTTCAATACCAGAAAACCATAACTCCAACTACATGTTCTGAGTAGTTGTGAAAATTTTATGTAGTTGTACTGGGTATATGTGGCAAGGCTGTGGTAGTGGAGGTGGGGGACTGTAGGAGTAGCCTCTGTGCGAGAGGTAAGGGGCTTCCTTGTGCCAACCCACTGCAGGCCAAAGCTGAGCCAATCCGCAGTGTTTGTAGTGCCTCTGTGAAAAACTATTTAAGAAAGAGAGGGGGAAGGGGAAAGCTGTACGGGGAGTCGGAGGGAACAAAAAAACTGTGAATAGGAGAAGGATGAAGTGCTCCATGGCACAAGAGCAGATATTCCCTGCAGCCCACGGAGGACCCACTCTGGAACAGATTGATATTTCCCAAAGCAACTGTGGTCCATCGAGAACTCATGCCAAAGAAGATTTTCCTGATAGGACTGCAGCCCATGGAAGAACCTACACTAGAGCAAATTTTCATGATAGATTGCAGCCCATGAAAAACCCATATCGGAGCAGAGGAAAGGTGTGAAAAGGAAGGTGCAGCAGAGAATGACTGTTATATACTGACCATAATCCCCCACACCTCTTCCCTCTTATGCCACTAGGGCAAGGAATCTGGAGAAGAAATACTAGCAGTGGATGAGGATTGAGTCAGATTTATTACTTGAGAGAACTTGATCCATACAAGTCCATGGGACCAGATGGACTACATCCAAGAGTTGATGTCCTTGCATGGTTGCTATAATCTTTAAAAGGTTGTGGAGATAGGGGAGATCTGTAACAACTGGAGAAAGGCAAACATTGCATTCATCAACAAAAAAGGCGAAAAGGACAATCTGGGAAACTACAGACCAGTCAATCTTACTTTAATCCCTGGGAAAATCATGAAGTCAGTCCTCTTGGAACATATTTCTGGGCATATGGAAGAGTCAGCATGGCTATACCAAGGGAAAATTGACCAGATTGTCTAGTATGATCAGGTGATGATTTGTGGATGAGGGGAGAGCAGTGGATGTCATTCACCTCAACTTTAGCAAGGCTTTTGACACTCTCACAATACTCTTGTATCTAAGTTTGTATGTTACAGTCTGGATGGGTGGACAACCAGATGGATAAAAAATGTTTGGATGATCAGGCTTAGATCATGGTGGTTAATGGGTAATAGTTTACTAAGATGCTGGTAACAAGTGGTATACCACAGGGACCTATCCTCTTTAACAGCGTTATCACTCACCTGGAAGATACTGAGTACTTGCTCATGAAGTCTACAGCTGATATCAAATTGCAGGGAACAATCCATACACTGGAAGGTAAGGCTGCCATACAGCAGGACATGAACAGCCTGGAGAAATGGGCCAATAGGAACCTTATGATATTCAACAAGGACATATGCCAAGTCCTACACCTGAGAAAGAAGAACCCTTGGCAACAATCTGGGTTGGGGAGTAACTGGCTATGAAGCAGCTCTGCTGAAAAGGCCCTGAGGCCCTTGGTAACAAACAGTAGCACAGTAGCATAGTCAGTAGATTGAGTAAATCTACACCTTCTACTCAATACTTGTTAGACCTCATGTATAATACTACATCCAGTTTTGGACACCCAAATAGAAAAAAAAAAAAAAAAAAGACGTTAAAGTAGAACAAGCTCAAAGTAGAACAAGATCAAATGAGAGCCACCAAGGTGGTAAGGGGACTGGAACATTTGTCTTATTAGAAGAATTGAAAGAACTGGGCTTTTTCTGCCAGGAGAAGAAAAGGCTTGAGGGAGCAGGAAAGAAAATCTAACAGTGGCCTTCTAATACCTACAGAGATTTGATCAATAAGATGAAGTAAGGCTCTTTACAGTGGTGCATGGTGGAAGGACAAGACACAATGGGCATAAGTAAAAACAAAAAAGGTTGCAGCTAAATACAAATAGAAGCTTTTTCACCATGAGGACAGTCAAACAGTGGAACAGGAGCCTAGAGAATTTGTGTAGTCTCCATCCTTGGAGGTTTTCAAGATCCGACTAGAAAAAGCCCTGAGCACCCTCACCTAACCTCATAGCTGATCCTGTTTTAAACAGACATTTAAATTAGAGACTTCCTGAGGTGTCTTTACATCTGAATTATACTGTGACCCTATGATCCCTTTGCATATATAAGGTAGCAACTGACTTCCTTAACGGAAACATGTTCTCAAACTGAAGAAAATAGTTCTACTTCAATACCATAAGAAGAAAGAACTCAGTATTTCTCTGTGAGACAAAAATCTTCATTGTAAATACCTTGATTTATACTTACAAATAATCTATTGCCCTATTTAGGCTAGACACATTATCTTGAAGCTATATGTATGCTATTAGGAAAAGATCAATTCGGAAAGATCAATTCAAATCTCAGCTCATTTTGGTCTCATTTTTCAGGAAAACCTTAACTCTATTTCACTAAATCACCTTTCTTTTCCCAGTACTGAATTCCACATTCTTCAAAACAGTCAGATATGAAAGTCATCTTGTGGAAGCAAAGGAAAACTGTTTCCCCATTCTACTGAATAAACTTTATATAGTCAGAATATTTAAGGAAATAATTCTTCTAGCAAGACTTGACAGCAAAAAAACAAGCTATCAAAAAGAGCTAAAAGTTAACAAAGGAGACTATTCTTGAAGCTAAATTAGCAATTTAGGTTAAGAAAGAAGGCCTGACATTTTCTGAGAGAAAACATCCTTATTACCAGAGAAAACTATGTAGAACTGTTCCCCCATGACTAAACTGAAATTATTACAGTAGTGCCAACATCTGACATTTACCACAGCAGTATTTGTTACTGCTCAAAACAATCTGAGCAGTATTTGTCAGTAATACTGAAATGATTTTGTATTTTTCTATTAATGAAATATTGGTAGAGCTCCAAAGAAACAAATGTGCCTGGAAGAAGATTATTAAGTAGATACTACTAACCTCTGGCAGAAGATTAACAGGTAGAAATTGCAAAATCTAATTTTTTTCCTTTGTGTCAAAATAGCATCTTCTCTCATATTTGCATAAGCCCTATTATGAAGGCATTACCTTTTCACACAAGTTTATTTGAGTAATACTTTTCACACTAGTGTTTGGGGGATTACTCACTTTAAATACAGTTCATCATGGCTAGGCTTTGCGAACGAAGATTTGAGAAGGGCTCTACCCACGCTTGCTACAAGCATGCTGATGGCTAAACTTTAAATAAACTATGAATTAATATGGTAGAAGCATGCAATACAAATAATGCTTTGTGCTTTCTGGTCTCTCTACAAAGTTTTTTCTCTGAGACCACTGCTGCACTACACTTAGGTCTCTATATTCTTTAAATTTCTGGAAGAACATCACCTTCAGAAGCAATATATGAAGCAAACTTATGTCAGACTGACAGGAGTAGAGTTGTCCAAGGAAAAAGAGTCGGCAACAGCTGAGGAAATCTTAAGAGAATCAAAAATTAATTTCAAAACAATACTTTTTTTTCTTCAAAGTCTTGCTCAGGTAGCACTACTACAAAACCCTATTACTTACTCTAAATTCTCTCAATCAGAATGTTATTGGAAGGACAAGAGCATTATTTGCTGATCAACCCCCAAATATTTTAGTAGCAGGGATAATAAGCATTACTTACTGAATGTGACTGCTGTGCTTGGAAAGGAACAAACTGTCCTGGAGGTGGCAGGTGAGAAGGATGCTGTGGAGAGAGGTGAGGAGGATGCAAAAGGAATGGGTCATTGGAAATCAGAGGTGGGAATGCTGCATATGGTACTGGTAGATGTTGGACTGAGCACGCCTGAAGCATCTGAAAGAAAATGAACATTTTTACATCTAGAGTGAAAGGAGATTATTAAAAGAAAGCAGTCTACTTAGCTTACAAACACAACCCACACAATAATTCATTCAGAAACTCAATGAAATGTTCTAGTACAGAGCAGAGTCTAAAAGTATAATGCTACCAGCTACATTTGCAAGGTGCAAAGGGCCTTTTATTTCAGATGAAGTCAATAGGAGTTGGGTGTCAGAGGATGCAGCAAGGCCATGCAGTGCCTGGCAGCATGGAAAAGAATGTAAATAAGAGGTGAACGTCCAATCATATGTGAAGGTTAGTGGCAAATATAGATAATAGAGTTAAGAATAGTGTTAGTATGTAAGATTCTAGGGGACAGTGTGTGAGTGCAGTTGTGTGAAGACAATGTAATATTCTGGATGAAGAGAATAAAAGCTGAATTTAGGCCATCATCATCTGGTGCCCAGTTTTATTATTATGGTCGTCCTCACAAACAACGACAGTTGGGGGTGTTCACATTCCATTATCAGGCACAGACTCCCAAGGGGAGGAGCAGGTTTGCTTACCATAGTAGTTGCTGTTCTTCCCAGACATTACATTTACAGGAACATGCCAAGAAAACAATTGTTAGTTGTAACTGAAGGACTTATAAATTTCAGATTGCGCCCTAGACAACTCTGTTGCTTGAAGTTGTGCCCCTTTTCTTCTTTCCCCTCTTGCTAGTATCTGCTGTCCCTTTCTCTTCTGTCCTGAGACTTAAAGTGATTTACTGAAAGAAAATGGTGTCCATCTGACACAACTGCAAGGCAGTAATCCAAACAGAAGCACTACAGCCTATCTATGTGGACATCTCCACCCAAATAGAATTCCCAGGGATCGATATAGCTGTCCAGACCTCAGGCTGCATGGAGCTCCAGTATCTGGAAGTCCCCTAGTTCCCCTACCTGCTGAAGGCAGCGGTGGATGTCGTAACTACATAAGTGTGCCCAGCTAGAAAAACTCTTCAGACAAGTAGCTATGTAACAAAAGGAGCTCAACAGACAGCACAGTATCTGGGAATGTAAGCAGGAGATAAATGTGTGGTATTGTGCACTATCCCAGTCTGAGCAACAGCCTTAAGGTTGTGCAAGGGGAAGGTAAGAGGAGTGACTACAACAGTGGACATGGGTAGAGCTCTTTCTCCTGAGTCTTCAGCTCCAGCTGTGTCTCTCAGTGTCCATTCACCTGGCTGGCACCACCAGTCTTCATGTCCTTTGTTAACCAAAGGGTTGGCAGTTCATGGCCTCTGCCTCTTGTCTCAGGCTCCCACCCAGAGCTTAATCTGCATCTCAGTCTGCAGTTTGCACACTGAGCTACATGCACCAGATGTATTCCTCAACACTTAGGTATAAGGAAGAAATTTTTTTCGATGAGGATGGTGAGACTGTAACAGACATGATGCTCTGAGGTTGGAAATTGAAGAGCACATGAGTAATGGACAGAGTCCAGGAGAAGCTGATTACATGAAGTTGATCAAACTACCCTACCGCATTAGAACCAGTGCCACCAGAAAAGCATGTAAGTATAAGTGATTGGAGACTCCTTACTGAGAGGCAACAAAGCACCCATTTACTATCCAGACAACTTTTCTAGAGAACTCTGATGCCTACCAGGAGCTTGCATTCATGACATTCCTGAGAGGCTACTGAGCCTGGTAAACACTAGTTTATCATCTGCTCAAGGTGAATGCCTGGCTGTGTGGCTGATGCCATACTCAAAGTTTTAACCTTTACCTTTGAGAAGCTGGGTCTGCTGGGAGCTGATGGTATTCATGTGGCCAAGTGGGGCAAGGGGGTCTTCACCAACAAGCTGACTAGACTTATAAGGAGACCTTTAAACTAGATTTGTCAGGGGAAGGAGTTTTGAGTAACAGAAGAGCCAAGGGCTGCTGATGCATTAGGAATCAACAGAGAAACAGCTGTGAAATCATAGAATCATAGAATGGTTTGGGTTAGAAGGGGCCTTTAAAGATCATCTAGTTCCAGCCTCCCTGCCATGGCAGGGACACCTTCCACTAGACCAGGCTGCTCAAAGCCCTTGGGAGTTTATGGTAAAAAACTAGGGGTTAAACCAACAAAGAAAACCTCATGGTTGGTGTTTGCTACAGGCTGCCCGATCAAGGGGAGCCTGTTGAAGAAAGATTCTTACTTCAACTATAGGAAGGAAGCATCATGCTCACAGGCTCTGATCCTGCTGGGAGACTTCAATCACCCTGATACCTCCTGGAAAAGCAGGACAGTAAGCTATTGGAGGGCACTGAGGAGAATTCCTTAATCCAGATAATAGACAGCCCAACCAGTGGAAGTGTGTTACTAGACCTGTTGTTCACTGACACAGACAAACTAACTGCAGAGGTCAAGATCAGAGGCATCCTGGGCTGCAGTGATGATGTGGAAGATTGTGGAATTCACAATCTTGAGGGATATGGGCCAGACAAAGTGTAAAGTCAAGACTTTCAGATGTTTAAGAAATTAGTGGATGGAACCTCCAGGAAACTGCCCTCAGAGGTAAAGGATCTGAATGGAGCTAGTAGCTCTTTAAAGACATTTTTCTTAGAGCACAAGAGCTCTCAATTCCCATGTGTAAGAAATCAGGCAAGGAAGGCAGGAAATCAGCATGGCTGAGTAAGGACCTCCTGTTCAAACTAAACTGTAATAAGGAAATGCATAGACCATTGAACAAAGGACAGGTATCCTGGAAAGAATATAGGGATGCTGCAGGGATGGGATCAGAAAAGGTAAGGCACAGCTGGAGTTGAATTTGGCAAGAATACAGAGAAAGGTTTTACAAGTATGTGGCCAGAAAACGAAGAAAATGTACCCATTTAAAAAAAAAAGTAATAAGGAGAATCCTGGGAACTACTTGATCAGTCAACCTCACTTGCTGTAAGATCACGGAAAAGATCCTCCTGTAGAAGACAGGGAAGTCATTTGAGACAGTCAACATGGTTTCACCAAGGGCATCTCGTGCCTAACTAATCTAGTGGCCTTCTACGATGGAATGACTGCATCAGTGGATAAGGGAAGAGCTACAGATGTCATCTACCTAAACTTCTGTAAGGTGTCCTTGTTCTGGCCAGGACAGGGTTAATTTTTTCAGTAGCCAGGAGGGGGCATTGCTAGGACTTGGAGGTTATTCTATACCACCTCATGTCATTGCCATGGGAGGAGGAAAGGGACTCTCTTCTGGGGAGAAGGGGTTCCGTTCTGGTCAAGTAAACATGGCAAGGGGAGCTGTCCAGTATTGTCAATTGTCAGAGGGTTTCCATGTGAATCATTTCTTTTTTGTACCCTCTGGCATTAGTATTGTTGCTGTTCCTTTTCTTATCTCATTGTTTTTTGCAGTAAATTGTTCTTATCTCAAGCCGTGACCTTTTCCTTTTCTGCCTCCAATTGTCCTCTCCATCTTGGGGGGGGGGGAAGAAAGTGGGGGAGCGAGAGAGAGAGCAGCATGTGGTTTGGAGAATGTTATTCTTAAACCATGACATAAGGCTTTTGAAATAGTCCCCTACAACATTCTGGACTGTAAATTTGGTTTAACAAATGGACTGTTAGATGGATAAGGAATTGGCTAGATGGCTGCATCCAAAGACTTTTAGTTAATGGCTCAGTGTCCAAGTACAAATCAGTAATGAGTGGTGTCCCTCAAGGGTCCATATTTAATATCTTCATCACTAAGATAGTGGGATTGAGTGTACCCTCAGCAAGTTTCCAGATGACACTAAGCTGGATGGTACAGTTGATTCTCTGGGGCCAGCTCTGGGGCCTCCAGAACAATAAAGACATGGACCTGTTGGAACAGGTCCAGAGAGGGACACAAAAATTATCAGAGGGATGGAACACCTCTCCTGTGAAGAAAGGCTGGAAGAGTTGGGGTTGTCCAGCCTGGAGAAGAGAAGGCTACAGGGAGATCTTATTGCAGCCTTTCAATATATAAATGGGTCTTATAAGAAATACAGAGAAAGACTTTTTACCAGGGCCTGTAGTGACATAATCAGGGGCAATGGTTTTAAATTGAAAGAGGGTAGATTTAGATTGGACATACGGGAGAAATTATTTATGATGAGGCTTGTGAGACGGTGGAACAGGTTGGCCAAAGAAGTTGTGGATACCCCATCATTAGAAGTATTCAAAGTCAGGTTGGACAGGGCTCTGAGCAACCTGATCTAGGGAAAGATGTCCCTGCTTATGGCAAGGGAGTTGAAGCTCTGAAGACCCTTTCCAACTCAAACCATTCTATGAGTGTGATTGTAAGTTATAACTAGACTTAAAAATTCTGTTCATTTCCATGCTTTGAGGGGAGCCACAAGCTCTAGAGCAAAACCTCTGAACTATGAAGGTATCACCTAGAGACAGTTTACAGTAAAAGCAGACTTCTACTCTGTGACATTGTGTCCAAAATATACTGTGAGTCAGTAAAGTTGGAACTCTAAGGAATTAAGGTGGTGGTAGGGAGAATAGAAACTCACTTCATGGAAGTGCTCAGTTTTACTTCCAGCTCTATTCATCCAGGAACAAGATTCCAAATTTGCATTTGTTCAATTGCTTTTTTAATCAGTCACCAGAATATCTGGCATTCATTTTGCTTCTGACCATTAAAAGTGCAACTCAATATGAGCTTTTAAAAAATAAGTATCAATTCTCTTATGTAAACAAGGGTATTTATTAGAGATAGTTTTCAAGCAATAAACTTCAATGCTCTGTTTCATAAAACCATAGAATGGTTAGGGTTGGAAGGGACCCTAAAGATCACCTAGTTATAAACCCCCTGACATGGGCAGGGACACCTTCCACTAGACCAGGTTGCTCAGGGCTCCATCCAACCTGGCCTTGAACACTTCCAGGGATGGGGCAGCCACACCTTCTCTGGGCAATCTGTTCCAGTGCCTCACCACCCTCACAATAAAGAATTTCTTTCTAATATCTAATCTAAATCTACCCTCTTTTGGTTTAAAGCCAATGCTCCTTGTCCTGTCACTACATGCCCTTGTAAAAAGTCCCTCTCCAGCCTTCCTGTAAGCCCTCTTTGAGTACTGGAAGGTTTCTATAAGATCTCCCTGGAGCCTTCTCTTCTCCAGGCTGAACAGCCCCAACTCTCTTAGCATGTCTTCATAGGAGAGGTGCTCCAGCCCTTTGATAATCTTCCTGGACCTCCTCTTGACTCCTTACAACAGGTCTGTGTCTTTATTGTGTTGGGGGTCCCAGACCTGGATGCAGAATTCCAGGTGGGATCTTACCAGAGCAGAGTAGAGGGGAAGATTAACCTCCCTTGACCTGCTGGTCAACCTACTTCTGATGTAGCCCAGGCTATGGTTGGTTTTCTGGACTTCAACCACACATTGCTGAGACATATTGAGCTTTTCATCCACCAAGACCTGCAAGTCTTTCTCCCCAGGTCTAGTCTCAATCCATTCTCCTCCCAACCTGTACTTGTGCTTGGAATTGCCCTGACCCATGTACAGAACCTTGCACTTGGACTTGTTGAACTTGGGGTTCGCACAAGCCCACATCTCAAGTGAGAAGCATATAGACAGACAAAGAGGAATAGACAGAGATGTGTGCAAACAGACACAGAGAGACAAAGAAATCCACATGCACAGATGCAGAAAGACATGGAGAGAAACATGGACAGATAGATGCATGCATGCACAGAAGCAGAGAAAGAGCAACTGAGAGATGCTCATGCACACAAACACGGAGGAAGATAGATGTGGGCTTGCACAGATGCAGAGAGACAGAAACATACAGAGACAGGTGCACACGTACACAGATGCATAGGGAAGAAAGACAAAGGCATGAGCAAAGACACTGAGGAAAGAAAAGAGAAAAAGAGACAGAAGTACACACACAGACATGGGCATGCACATAGACACAAGGGAGAAGAGACAGAGATGCATGTGCAGTTGCAGAGGAAGAGAGACGCAGAGAGATGCACGTGTTCAGATAGAGCAAGAAAAAGGCATGTGCACACAGATGGAGAGATAGAGAGACAGGCACGAGGACAGGAGGGGAGAGACAGAGGAGCATGTGTACACAGACAGAGACATGCATGTACAGACACAAAGGAGGAGAGATGGGCATGCAGAGATGCAGAGGAAGAGACAGACACAGGCATACAAATGCAGAGACAAAGAGATACAGAGACATGCACACATGCAGAGAGAGACAGAGACGTGTGCACACATAGGCACAGAATTGGGGAGGAGAGGCACCAGCGAAGAGAGTCAAAGAGATGTGCATACAGGAGCAAAGATGCATATATGCACAGATGCATAGGAAGAGTGACCAACAGATGCTTGTGCAGACAAATGCAGAAGGGGGAGACAGTCACAGGCATATACAGACAGGCAGAGACAGTGAGGTGCACATGTGTACAGATGCAGAGTAAGAGAGAAACAAAGACATGCATGCACACAGACACAGAGGAAGAGAAACACGTGAGAAACAGAGAGGAGAAGACAGAGATGCATGTGCACATACACAGACTGGAGTACACAGACACAAAGAGAAAAAGGGAGGTGTGCACACAGATGCAAAAGAATAGAGACAGAAGCACATGCACACAAATGCAGAGATATGTGCACATGCTCAGACACAAAGAAATACTGAAAGATCAACAGTGGCATGCACATGCACAGAGCTAGTAGAAGAGAGACAGATACCTGCATATACATAGATACTGAAAGAAACAAGAGCACATAGATGAGGTGGAATAGAGACACGCAGACACAGAGACATGCACATGCACAGAGGCAGAGGTGGAAAGAAAGAGATTCATGTGCGTAGAGACACATGCATATGGTAACCCTCTATGTTACGGAGTGTTTCAATTGTCTGGAGCTTGATAATTGTGTCAATAGAGTTGAATGTTTATGGGTAAGAATCTGGGGGAAAGGTAAGAACCTGGGGGAAGGCCAATAAGGCAGATATCCTGGTGGGAGTCTGTTATAGACCACCCAAGCAGGATGAAAAGGTGTTGGGGTGAGCGGGGAGCCCGTGGAGCCCCTGATGAAGGATACAGAGGTGAAGGATTTTGACTTAAACATTTTGAGGCCATTTCCCTGAGGAAATTCACAGAGATCATGGAGGACTTGGGAAGGGAACTGACCAGTGAGAGAGGAATGTAAATAAGAAGTGAACATCCAATTATATGTGAAGGTTAGTAATAAATTATAGATACAGAGCTAAGAATAGTATGGTATGTAAGATTCTGTACAGAGTGTGCAGTGCATATGTGTGAGAACAAGAAGTAATATGCTGGATGAAGCAATAAAAGCTGAATGTCGGCCATCATCATAAAGGTACCTAGTTTTTATTTCTTGGCCGTCCTCAACGTACTACAACAAAAAGGAAGGTGAAATATTCCATAAGCACCTGGGAGAAATCTTGCAATTGCTGGCCCTTGTTCTCATGTGGGACTTCAACTTACCAGGTGTCTGCTGGAAATACAACACAGCAGAGAGAAAACAGTCCAGGAGGTTCCTGGAGTGTGTGGAAGAAAGCTTCCTGACACAGCTGGTAAGCAAGCCAACAAGGGAATGGGCCCCACTGGACTTGTTTGTGAACAGAGAAGGATTGGTCAGATGTCATCTTGGGCAAAGTGACCATGAAATGATGAGTTTTCCATTCTCAGAGAAGTAAGGAAAAGGGTCAACAGAACTGCCACTGATACCTTGGAGTTTTGATGTTGTGATTTTTTAATTTTTGTAGGTCTTAGAAGTAGTTATGTAGTAAATGTAGATTTTAGAGTAGTAGCATATTATCCCTTTACCCTTTAACACACCAGCTCAAACCCCTGTTACCCATTCCCATATCAATTCCCTAAATTCCACAGCCTGTTTAGTCTCTTTTTCAATGTAGAATTGTAGAAGAACACCCTAACCCTACGAAAGAAGATACAGCCATAGACTCAACAACCTCCAGGCCTAGAATTCTGGAAGGCCTCCAAGGACATTAC